>NC_092868.1:44498556-44798556 GCF_032062135.1 Pyxicephalus adspersus
GATAGATAGATAGATAGATGGAAAGATAGATAGATAGATAGATAGATAGATAGATAGATGGATAGATAGTAAATAAGCTGTAGATATTATCATTATAGAAACACATATATATATATAAATACAAACGTATATATTTTCTTTTTTGTTTTTTCCTTCTCAGCAAAACCAAACCATATCTTGAAAGTCACAATGTAAATACCAACATGTTCAATGTTTTCCAGCAGCTGAGCACATCGTACATGAGTGTAACTTCTAATTACACACCTAACACGTATGGGCATAATTTATAATTACATGCATATCATAGAGGAGAGTAATTCATAATTACACACAGAACAGCTCTTTATACAAAGTCATTTGGTTTACTTTTTAATTAACCTGACAGCGCATTTAATTGCAGAAATTGTGCTCCTGTTCTCGTTAATATGCAAGAAAAACAACATTAGAAAAGTATCATTTGCATGTATTAGTTTATGAACTGTATCACAGTCAATTGTTTGCACATTAATTATCTGAGACTAAAATCTAATCATTTTTGCTGCATCAATCTAGAAAAAATATATATCGGTGTAGCTTTTATAAGGTAAATCAAAGGAAAGGTGTGTGGAAAAAAATAAAGCTACCATTGCTGACCTTCACTTATCAAAATGCTAATTTTCTTATTGCGAAAATAATCCTAGCGATCAATGTGAATATTTTTGGATTTATTTATTATGCTGGTCATTTACAATGAGCTGCTGATACATTGCAAGTAAAGAAGATACAAGTGCTACCTGGCTTTGTTATTTGATGATTTCAAGATTGTTGAGTTCTTTCCTAACACCTTCTCTTGTGCTGCTGGAAGCAGCTGGGTTTATGTACACATTATTCTTATTATCAATCCATAAATCTGTTATTTTGGAGGTAATCTTTTCACCGTTAAGGTGTGTTAGGAGTGTGTATAAGGTGAGTAATGTCCTGTGAAAAAACGATAACAAAAGACAAGATGACAGGAAGCCTGGCTTTGTAGAGACTTGCCTGCAATCATGAGGGTAACATAGCTCAGGACTTTATAACAGTGGCAGCAAAATGACTTTATCCTTAATACTACATATATCTCCCCACCCAGAGCACGGTTATAAACCACAGCAATTAGCCAACACATTCCTGGAATGGGTCATTAAACTACAGCGATTTCTAACTAAAATTATTTTTTTATGCTCTAAAATAATGTCTAGGAAAATTTGTATTTGTAAGAATTATGGAGGATTCATTTAAATAAAGATAGACATAAAATTATTTCCCCAGACACATGACGACTATATGTATGTGTGATTTTTGGACATGTGCTTAGTGCTTAGTTTCTATGCCACATTTTCTCAACCTTTTTACCCCTTAATTGTTAAAGCCTCAAGGAAGCTCTGCTTAAATTATTTTGTTGGAGGGCAGTAGGAAAAAGCCTTATAAATTGGTGGCCAGTGGATAGAATACCCCCCTACAGTACTGGCTAGAATATCTCAGGTATAAACACCTAAGAAAGTCATTAGAGTCACACAGCTGGCTCTGCCAAGAGGTGTTGGACCCAGAACTATGCAGGCATCATCAAAAAGAAGTCAAATAACCACAGTACAACCCCGGGGTTTCATTGAATCACTGATCAATGCTGTGGAATTTACTTAATGCTAGATTTAATATATTGTGTTATATTCAAAGCATATTTTCTAGAACAGACTTTCCCAATGAACTCCTCCAAAAGCAGTTTATCAATAGAAAAAAGCCCTCCATACACTGGTGGTCACAATACATCCCTTACAACTACCTAAAAAGATCCTTGGTGTCATGCCACCGGCTTTGTCAAGGGGTGTTGGCCTTGAAACTACAAAGGCTTATTGGTCAACCATCATCAACCATAGCTCAAGAAATCTCTAGCAAACTCTAGAAGAACCTTAGGTTTGTTGGAACCCAGGTTGAACATGTCTTAACATATTTAAAGTTGACATAAACTCAAAACTTAGTCTTACTTAAACTGTTAAGACAACCATTATAAAGGGAAGGAACAACAGTTACATATTATATACCTATCAGCAGTAATAAGCAGATCCTGGCATAGAGAACTCTGATTTTGTATGATATGACCTGGAAACATGTTGGCAGTGCACAGAGGTGAAAATATCTGCAGTGTTTTTAATGAACAAGTTACTAATAAAGACAAAGCAGTGTTCATATAGTTGCATGTCCTACTAAGTTTCCAACTGTAAGAAGTTTATATTAACTTTATTTCTAGGTATCAAACTCAGTTTGCTCTCTGACATCTGTAACTCACTATTGGTCCATGAGTTGTGTAACCAATAGTAATGAGACATATGAAAGGAGAAAACCAAACTTTGAACTTTTGATCTCGAGTCAGCATGGCTCCCAGGATGATCCAGAAGATATATAAAGGCACATCTAGGTAACCTCTATACAATCCTCATGTCAAATTAGTCATTTTGATTGAGATATAGATGCATAGTTGCATTTTAAAGTTATTATGAAGTTTTTACGGTTTTGGCCAAAAAAAGATAACATCTACACCTGTCACCTTTATTTCCCTAAACTGGATTTAGTCATTTCTCTTGTTAGAAGTAGCACTAAGCCATGTATTCTTGTGCTAGCCATCTATCCTATTATCATTCTCATTGATCTGTAAAAAGTAATTTCTTCAGTAATTGAGTATAATTGAGAGAAAGGTATAAGAAAAGGATCTCCCTGTAGGAGTGACACCTTTACTTCATTCATTCCTAAAGTTGATAGCTGAGAATTCTCAATTTTCTCTATGTGATTGGTGCCAACGTTTTGCAGATGAGGTTTATTATCCATAAGACAGGCAGCAAAGTATAAAAAAAATACAAAATGTTGTTTGCTCTACTTAAAAAATAGAGCTTGGTAATGGGCCTAAAGGTGTTACATGTAGAGTGTCCTAAGCCCCATGTAGGCTTTGGATGGAGGCACTCTGAGCTTACATATGGCTTCCTTCCCTCACTCCGGATAGCTGAGCAGAGTAGAAAGCAAACAAATGTCAATAAGTGTAGCTAGGAATGAGGACATTACCACGATTTGCATGGCCAAATTACAAATTCCCCAATAGTGTCCAGTGTCTCTCATTCAAGTTAATTAATTAAAAGTTATGCACCAGGGGAGCCTGCTTTCTCCTCTTTAGCAAGACATACCTGGCCAGGTCAAAATCAGGACAAAAACTTCAGCTCCCAAGTTGAAATAGAATCTGGTCATTAAAGCTTTTATATTTGCCTCTATTCCTCAACTACCCAATTATTAAGATATTTGTATTTAGGACAGCGGTATAATTTTAGTATGACCTCATTTAAATTGGTGTTGGAATCCCAAGTCAAAGGCACTGAACTGAAAAACTTTTTATATTAAAACAAACTCCTCATGTTTGCCATTTTCAGATAAAGACATCATTATGTGGCAAACCTTCACAAAGAAACATTTTATTGTTTTGTGTTTTTCTGCACTGCAGTGCTGTGGCTGCTTGACAACATAGAAGACTAATAGCTAGAAAATTGTTTTCCACATAATTTATGCAGCAGTAAAACAAAGCTTTACCCCTACAGGAAACAGCATGTGACTGGGGACACTGAGCAGCTTTCATAGTTCTCTAGCTGGCAGCTAGAAAATATGTGTGTTTTCCATGCACCACTATGCTAATATCAGAGCAGTCTCCAGAGTTGATCAACATTTTGACATCCCAATGGCATAGAAGCCATTCTTACCAATGTGATTTTTATTGATTCTTCGATTTGAGGTCTATAATGGTAGATGTATCTTCCATTAATGTCTGTATAGAGAATGTTAAGAATGTGTTAACTACATGGCAAATTCAGATTCAGCATGGCTGAAGGGAATTTACAACAAAAGGTACTTTGCTAGGCTGCCAGCATGAGATTAGAAGACATTTCTATGTTTGGATGGCTCTGTTCTGGACTATTTCAAAGAGGAACTGTTTCTGTTGAGGGTAGAATTCTGAAAGGTTAGATCATCTGCCAGATTATGTCCCTGTTGGGCCACTAACGCTGGCCATCAGAACCTACAGACTATTGGCAACTTGCACATTTAAACATGACCTGAATTCAAGTGGAAGCTAGCAGTCTGAAAATAAAATACTTTACTACAAAACAAGACTGGTAATCTGATAATGACCACAGCTTCATTATTTTGCTAGGGGTAGAGATGAATAACTTTTGCCAAAATTCTTCCACATTTTCCTAGCAATATTTTTGTGTTTGAACTGATTGTGATAAACTCTCCTGCTATTTGTAAATGGCTTGTGAATGTGCAAGAGTTTTATCATCAGAAGCCACCCAATGGCCAAGAAATGGGGACCTAAGATCCAAAAAAAGTTTGTGAAAATGGAAGTGTTGGTAATGGAATGGTGCCAGTGAGTACAGAGCTGTCAACCCAAGGGCAAGTCTGCAATAATTCACTTTAAAATTCCAATAAAAAATTATATGGATATTCTAGAATTCAACAACCAGATACCCGGAATGGAAAAAAGGAAGCATGACAAATCCCCTTTATTACAACTCATCCTTACTCCCCATACCAACCAACAATGTTAAACTTAGCTAAATCTACTTATACTGCAGTTGACTGGAATAAAGCCTATCCTCTCTCTTCTATACCTATTTTCTGTCCCCTATCTATCTTCATTACTTCACTGACCTGGAACATGCATACAGTTCAGGAACATCATTGAAAGGTCAGAAGTCTTTATCTAAATCTTTGTTCTGGATCAGAGACTCTGATATTGAAGCCAGAGAATAAGCATTATAGCCAGACAACAGCAAAACAAAATGGCAGTTCCCATGTTATTCCTATGACAGGGTTCCTTTAGTAACATATGTATGTACACAAACCCTAAAAAAAACAGATTTAGCATTTAGTAAATAGCAACTAGATTCCTGCAGAACATATAAGAATAATAAACAGAAAGCATACTGTAAAAATATTTATATTTGCATTTTCTTTGTTTCAAAAAAGAGTAAAGCTACATTTTTAAAAGTCACATATTTTAAAGGTTAACTCATCAAATGGCACGCTGTTGTTGTTTGTTTTTCTTTAGTATGTGCATTGTTGTGGGTAATACATGGAATTAAATTAGTATGATGTTAGATAGGTCTTGTAGGCCATTTACTCTACCAGCAGCTTGACAGCTTCTCAAACTTTGTATTTCTTCCTTTCATTACCTTTCTTCTTATCTTACTTTTTACAATAAAATGAAAACTTGTTTTTGACACCCAGAATTCTAAATCCCATCTTTTTATCAGATTAAATATAGTGTTGGTTTTGGCTCTTTTGCATCATTTCACTATGTGGGGTATTATCATGTCTTTTCCTTATATATATATATATATATATATATACACATGCGTTGACAATCGAAAATCCGTCCATCGATAATCCAGATCCTTCACTTTCCCGGCATGAATTTCAGTTCGCATGTTCAATACAAGGACTGCAGTACACTGTTTGGCCACTAATGTTTTAATGGCGCTGGTCTGCAGAAACAGCCATTAGGTCTTGCTTGCTAATTTAAATACACGTTGAGACGTCCCTGCTGCCTAATCTCTGGAACTGTGCCAGATGTCCGCGGGTACTGCGAAAGGAAGACTGGCATGTGGTAAGTATAACTTTCAAAAAATCCGGAATTCTCAAAAATCTGGCATGCCTCAGGTCCAGAGGTTGCCGGATTTTTGATTGTCAACCTGTATATATATGTATATATCTTAGACAATGTCTTTTCTAATTCTGATTGTATTTTGCCATTCATACACATTGAGCTTTAAAAAAGCAGTGAATCAAGATTTTCCGATAGATTCCTTGGTGGCGAAACAATTACTGCCATTGAAACACATAACCCTGAAAGATTTTTAACCAGGGAATGTTGGAGGGAATTTCTGATTCCCTGCTTTATATATGGAGCCCATTGTCAGTTAAAGTTGTTTTTTTTTTTTTTTTGTCGCCCTATTAAAAATTTGAAATATACAATACAAGGGCGTGTTTAAGTTTCCTCATATGTTTCTATTGGTATCTAGCTTCATTTGTGAAGAGGAAGTTGCTGAAACAACAGGTACGCTTTTTTCTTTGCCCCACTCAGCCAATACCCTAATTTTTTCCCTCTTACTTCTCTTACTTCTTGGTGGTCAAAATTAAACTTTTTGTAAACTCCAGGCCATGACATATACAAGGATGCAGACTCTGATTCCATGTGACAGCACCACATCAGAGTAATCATGTGGGAAGAAAGGGACAGAGTCAAACGTTCCCTCATACCTGGAATTACTGAAATTTCTCTTTGGCCCTGGTTTGCCTAGTGGAGTGGCATGAAAGCAATAGGAAGGTCAGTTTGTGTTGCTGGCGGGGCTGCTATTAAAATGAACCTGTTGCTTTGTCCTACTTGAACAAAAAGCAGGGGGTCACTAAGCATCCTACATATTATACAGTGAGACCTTCTACTGAATTTAGCCATATTACAAAGGCAGGTTTAGGAAGATGTGGTATATAAAAATTCTCACTGAAATGAATGTAAGGTTTTAGGGGGTGCTAATCTAATCTTTTGCATTGTGCATTGGGCTCTGTATGATGAATTTAGTTTATTACATAAACTGAGTGATAAGGATTCTGCTCTGGCCTGGTGATCTAAAGTTTCATGCACACAGATTATTGTAGTCTGAATAATTGTGCTGATCTTGGGCAAAATTCTGACATGTGTACCATGGTCCCCCAATATTTTGATGATATATAATGTGGATGAGAAACAACAAAGTACATGCAAAGACTTAAGCTGCGTACACACTTCCAATTTTTGTCGTTGGAAAGGATCTTTCACGATCCTTTCCAACGACAAGGGAGTGCACGATGCATGAACGGTGCTGTACATACAGCACCGTTCATGCTCTATGGAGAGGGGAGGGGGAGAGGGACGGAGCGGCACCCTGCTGCGCGCTCTCCCCTTCCCTTTCATTAGGATCGGCTGTCATCCATCGTCCGTGGATCCGGCAGGTCGGTCGTCCGGACGATGCACGACACCGACTGTACACACGGCAGATTTTCGCCCGATAATTGGCCGATGCCGATTATCGGGCGATAAAAATCTGACGTGTGTACGTAGCTTTAAGCCCTGTACAGATGTCAGATAAACATCATATAATTGTCCATTGACAGATTTAAGCCACATACACACCTGCAATTATTGTCGTTGGAAAGGATCTTTTATGATCCTTTCCAAAGACAAAAGACTTCACAATGCATGAAGGAGTGTTGTACATACAGCACTGTTCTGCTCTATGGAGGGGGGAGGGGGAGAACGATGAAGCGGCCATCGCCCGTGGATCCGCCAGTACGGTCAATCGGAGGATGGACGACGGACGCTGTACACACGCCTGATTCTCGCCCAACAACGGCCCTAAGCCGATTATCGGGCGAGAACCATTGGACGTGTGTACGTAGCTTAAGGTACAGCCACTGTACCCACAGCACTTTTCTGTTCTATGTGGAGTTGAGGTGGGAAGACGAGTGAATGGCACCCTGCGTTGCTCTCCATTGGAGTGACCACTGTGCAGTGCTATGAAAGAGGCACGGCATAGTGCAGTTTGCTTGTCTTCCCACCTCGCCTCCCATTATGACAGAACAGAGATGTGTAGAGTGGTTGTTCATTCATCTGTGATAAATGATCGTTTCCAGTGATGGTTATTTGGAGTTTATTTGACGTTATATAATTTGTCATCCATGGTATAATTCATCAAATCTAAATTCAATTGCCAATATCTCATATAGGCATTAACATGTTTATGTGAATTTTGCTGCTCCCATTAAAAGAATACCCGGTCATCCTGACATAAGGATTCTTGTTCAGGCACTTCCAGGTATGTGGTCTCCCAGTTGTTCTCCTCCATTGTCACATCTGGTTCTAATGAAACAGCAGTTAGCTTAACATACACAGGTTTAGTCCAGGATTGGTTCTGTGCAATGATCTGCATGTAGTGAGTGCATGTAGTTAAAAAATCTGCAAATATTCATCAGTGCTGAAATGCCAAAAATTAATTTGTATTAGTTAAATATTGATACATTTTCACAGCCAGAAACACTGCTTCATGTTTGTAATACAGAAAACCTTTCATACTTTTGTGTCAATGGGCAGTTTGTCACTTTTTTTGCGTATGAAACAAAATAATTTATGAAAAAAGCAGCCCAGAAACCTAGAGGTGAACACTAGAGGGCACTGCTGTTCTACTGTGAACTCATCATATCCCAAACACTGTGGATGAATGACACATCTCCCCATTTTAATTCTATAGCGGGAACTGGAGATGTCTGATATGTTTTCATCAACACATTGTAATAATGTAGCCATTTAATCTGAATCTATTACTTTCACTTAAAAAGTGATGTGGCCCAGGTATCAAGATAATGTACTGGATGTCTAATGCTTTGGCTAGAAGTGTCCTCTATTTTAGAACAAATGTAATACCAGAGTTGTACTCTAACAACCTTTACAATAGCACTCTGAGATGTAAATAATGTACTTCATTGATAGTTACATAGTTTCTGGTTTCCTAACTTGCATCCCAGATCAGAGCTTTTATTGTCCACACGACAGAGGCCAGTCATTAGAGGATTAGGGCTGGTGTAATGCTGTAATACCAGGAATAATGTTTCTTTATTTATACCATGATCCAAGTTATAAAAAAAAGAAAGTAAAGTGATGTACGGGTGATGCAAAGCTGAATGCCAAACTTTAAATATTTATTACAGAAATATTGACCGCCAGGCTAGTTTAGAAATTTAGAAACACTGCCCCCACATAACACTGTGGGGGCAGTGTTATGATCTGGGGAGCCTGTGGAGGCAGTGTTATGATCTGTGATGCCTGTTGGGGCAGTGTTATGATTCAGAGTTTCTGTAGGGGCAGTGTTATGATCTGTGACACCTGTTGGGGCAGTGTTATGATCCGGGGTGGCTGTTGGGGCAGTGTTATGATCTGGGGTGCCTGTTAGGGCAGTGGTATTATCTGGGGTGCCTGTGGGGGGGAGTGTTATGATCTGGGGTGGGTGTGGGGGCAGTGGTATGATGTGGGGTTTCTGTAGGGGCAGTGGTATGATCTGGGGTGCCTGTTGGGACAGTGTTATGATCTGGGGAGCCTGTGGAGGCAGTGTTATTATATGGGGTGCCTGTGGGGGCAGTGTTATGATCTGGGGTTGCTTCAGTTGGTCAGGTTTAGAATCGCCAACAAAATGTGCCCACAAAATGAGGTCAGCTGACCCCCTAAATATTGTGAATGGCCAGGTTTTTCCATCAATTGATCTCAATGCCATCTTTAATGATCCCAGTGCCAGGATTCCTCAGCCAAATTGTGAATGAGTGGTTCAGGGAACATGAGACATCATTATCACACATGGACTGGCCACCACAGTGTCCAAACCTTAACCCCAGTGAGAATCTTTGGGATGTGATGGAGTAGACTTTACACAGAGGTCAGACCCCCCATTATCAATGCAAGATCTTGGAGAAAAATGTATTCAACTCTGCATGGAAATAAATGTTGTAACATTGTGTAAGGATATCAAAATAACATTATGGCAAAATTTTACATCATGCATCTATATCTGAAAAGTATAGCAATTTCAATTTTAAACCTTGCTTTTAAAATTAGTCTTTAACATTCAATGATCTGAATAAACCGGAATACAAGTTTAAGCTCCAAGCAGTAAAAGACCAAAATGAATTGTACAAGGGAGGGGTGTGCGTCCCTGTATAGTTCTATAATTCTGTCTCTGTTCAGGATTCATTGTTATGAAGGATTGAATAGACACACTTGAACCAAATGTACCATGGAAATTTTTTAAAAGAAACACTGTTTCATATTTTAAGTACCTTTACCTTAATAAGGCAAGCAAATCAATAGGGGCAAAAAAATATATATTTATAATAATGTAATATTACAGTCTTTGACATTGAAATTTTAAACTGCATTACAGTCGATGTTATGTTAATCAGAAAAAGTTGGTTACATAAAAGATAATTTTCGATCCTGTAGCTGGATTTTCATGCAATTAAAGTGGAATTTCTTCATTGTTTAAAGTGACATGGTCAGACGTGCTCCATAAACTTTTAACTAGATTTCCATTATGAGAGCTTTCAAGTCCCAAAGTAGCACTCATTTTCTAAAATCCCCTCCTTCCTTCTGATGTCACTGGCCAAAAAGCCAAAGCCAAAATTGATCTATTGATTTTTTTTCAACCTTCGTCCTACTCTTCATAAAAAAAGAATTTGTATTGTTTGCTGTTTGTGAAGTTCTTACTTGCTATCTGGAACTCCATTGACACAATTGGCCTTAACATTGTCACCAAATAGAAGTAATTAAAAATAACATACACAACTAGGACTCCTCTTTATTTCAGAGAAAGGGAATATTTGAAGTTCCCTCCTATTTGTCATTGTATCCTTGCCATTAATATGCATTTTACTTTTTTTTGTATTGCTATTCACAATATTGGGTTATCAGTTTTATCCCAATCCCAAGTAATTTCAGTGTTACTTTTTAAAGTAGCTATTTAACTGTTAATTTTACATTGTGTTATGATGCTGATACAAATTTGATATTTCATGTTTTTAGCCCCGAGGAAGGGGGATTGATAAAGCTTCTGGAACGTGTCCGGTATTTGCTGATACTGTTGTGATTGATAACAATGAACTGGAATTTCAAGTACAACCCTGCTTTCTATTCTCTCTGCTGTTTTGTGGCCAATACTTCCATTTTTGGGGGACACAGGTTAGATGATCATCGTTATTTTCCCACTTTTAAGCTTCCTCCTCACCAATTTAAATAAAATGTCAGTTTGCTGAGCAATTTGTCGTCCTTTTGCCTTGACAGTTGCCAGATCACACATGTTCGTCTGACACCCCTCCAAAGCGTGTGTCCAGCCTTTCTATAGTTTTTGCCCATCATAAACGTTCTAACTGTCCATGATTAGTATTTATCTGTGCAGTGTCAGTACTTCCAATATCCACATTTTAAAATGAGAGCAATCAGATATGTTACTTAAGGTTCGACAGCCAGCACACAAGATAATTAGCAGAGCTGTCATGCCAATGTATTAAACACACAATCTGCTGCTGATAAATTGCGCTGTGATGCATAAAGTATAATGAATAGAGCTACTGGAATCTTCATGGGGAAACAAAAGGGAGGTTACAGTTTAGCTAAATATTTATATAAAATGATTTATATTTTTTTACTGCAACAACAAAGCCTGTCTGGATTGTGAATTATATGTTTGAACACTGAGTACATAAATTATAATGTTAAAATGTTAAAAGTTATATAATGTTAAAATGTTAAAAGTTAAAACCTTTTGTTTGTATATTTTAGAGTCGGGAATAGTGAAAACCTGTTTGTTTGTTTGTATCCCATTAAAAAGATATTTCTGTGGTATATTAGGAAGGAGAGTTCCCCATTTGAGTGACCGCATCTGATGATGTCCCTTAGACTTCTGTTCCATTAACAACTCAGAATTTTGGATTCTCCCCTTCTTGGTCTCCAGGACTAAGGCTGCGTACACACGTTCAATAATTGTTGTTGGAAAGGATCTTTCACAATCCCTTCCAATAACAATAGACTGAAAGATGCATGAAAGAATGCTGCAAAGCCGTTCTGCTTCATGGAGAGAAGAGAACGACGGAGTGGCACCCCGCTTCACTCTCATCTCTTCATTTCTTAAATGATTGTTCGTCACCAGAATGGATCCATGAGTGACGTCAGACGTGCGCTGTACATACATCAGCTTCTCGTCCGATATCAGCCCTGAGGTGAGAATCAGACGAGAATCATCTAAAGTATGTACATAGCTTAGGATAGAGAATTAATCTCCCCAGTAGGAAAAACTGACAAAGGTTCTAAGCCCTCATCCAATTCATCAGCTATATGTCCAAAATGTTAATAATAGGCTTTAGGTACACTTTACCTTATAAACAAGGTACAGATTTACTAACAAGGCTTACCATCTGCTTTTACCTGCTGTTCTTTTCCTAGCATTTCCATTTCCACAGGTATCCATTTATCCAACTGACCTAATACTTCTAGGTGCTGTCACATGGAGGCAGGGGTGCATCCTAAAATTCTGTCTGACCAAAACAACCCTGATGCCTTTTTTATTTTTTTACTATTTACTTGGTTCCAAACTATGCATCCATAATCTTGCATGGAAATCAAATTTCCACAAATTACACTTTTTGTGGGTTTGTAATTGTCTAACTTTGAAAATCAAATTTGTGTACATCAATCTTCCATCTTCATTCACCAATCCATCCTTGCAGACTGATGAACAACCAAGCAAGCATAACCAATGTACTTTCAATGGTGGAGAACACAGCACGGTGTTGTATGCTCATCCCGCCGCCCTTACCCATCCATAGAACAGAACTGATCTGCATGTACAGTGTTCATTCATTCTTCTGTGCACTGGAAATGATCAGGAAACAGTGTTTGCAGCATCAGGAATCCGGCATGCATGCATAGCCCTAATTGACTCATATTATCAAAGTACAGATTCACTTTAGACTTTAATTAGATATTTAATGGGTCATTATTGCATATTCAGTAGGACTTTTGGGGTGTCTCTAAGCGATCCTGGAGCATTTTGCAGTTATTCTGCTCTTTGTAATCTTAAATAGGCAAGATGAATATACATACACATTAAAGTCTAATCATAAATCCTACTTGCAGCCTTCAGACTCTGAAGTAAGTGTGACTCTTTGTTTTACTAAAAATAAAAAACTTTTCCAGAGGCAATTTCATATCTCCTTGAATCCACTTTACTGAATGTATGATTTATACATATAAGTTGTAGTTTACATTATTTAGAAACACTTCCACATTTTTTGGAGCAATCAGTCTGAATCTTCTGTATCTTTGAGAACCAGTGCCTGTGGAAGACTATTCTGCATTTAATGAGCTCATGCATAAGGATACAAAATTCCCCCCTGCACCCCGTAATTCAGAGAGACAGCACTGGGGAATTAAGGGTGTAATTTACTTTTGGGGGTCAAAGCTAATAATCATTGGAGAGCTGACAAATGATGAAATACAACAGCCTTTTAATACATTTTGAACATTGAGTGCTGATTCTTAAAGCACAAGGTAAAACTAAATTCTACCTACCATCTCCTGAAAAAAACCCCCCAAATCTCAAACCCCCATTTTCTAAGTGCAGCAAGCGCTTTCTGTTTTCTTATTATACGTTTTTGTAGCTCTGATCTGTTTTCTGGTGTTGGCTGTTTTACCTCCATCATTGCTAAAGCAAACATCAGCTTTTATAGATCTTGCCGCTCTGCTCTTCGCTTATCAGTATTTCAGTGCAAGACAAGGGATCCAAAGGGTTCACTAGTTGCATGGGCTAACACAGAAAACAACATACAATAGTGTCAGGTGGGCAACAAGGTGTTGTTCATGCATATAGGGAAAAGTTAATATGTTGAGTTTTTCTTCAAAGCCCAACTTGTTTTGTTTCACTGAGTGGAATAGAACAGTGGGGTTATTTAATAACTTAAATCCTGGGCAAAGATCACACCACCTCTGGCCACCTCTGTGGGCTTTTTTCATCATAAAAGAGTCTGTTGTTTAAAATCAGAGACACCTTTTGTAGTGAGTTCAGCATCAGTGTAATCCATTATTCCTTGTGCAAGACTACAAAGCAGATCCTGCATGCAGTATGTGACAGCCAGTATTTCTGTACTCCTCATCTTAAATGGAAATGGGGTTTATAAAAGTTTAAAGCCCAAATCTGAGCTTTGGATGCCCCCCCCCCCCCCCATGTGTTTCCCTCCAAAATCCTCCTAGGCAGTGCCTATTCTATTCTATTTCTATTTTTACTATTTCTTTAGGTCTACAAACTGGTCATATGCCATGCAGGGTCCTTTTACCTTTTTCTTCACTCTTGGTCGTCCTCAGAAAAGCAGAGCAGACCAATGATTTTATGACATTACACAGTAAATTCAGGGTACCCTGGTCACACCTATTAGGAGGTGGACCCACCATTCCCCGCACTCACAGTATGTCCTCAGTCTTCATGGTTGAAAGACATCTTGTGCTGAAAAGAGAATACTGCAGGGCCAATGCCATATTAAGGTGAGGGGTGCAGCTACTTAACATTTAAAAAGAATAAAATTTAGCCTGGAGCTTTACCAAACACTGATATGATTATTTACAAGAAGCTGATCTTGTTTACATGCATAGCCCAAAACATAAATAAAATAATATTTTCTCTTTAATATGGTGAAAGCTCATTCTATGGTAAATTAAGTCAAATTAGTTCTCTCAGCTTACACTTGGCCAAGCTGTCCTCTAAAATAAATTCTTTCATCCAAATTCTTAGCACTGCACCAGACAGAAGTGTGCAACTATATTTATTGAAGCAAATAATTGAAAAGGAGCTTTTTCACCTCGGGCTTAAAATCCATTAATAGGAAAATTCATTATGTGCTATGTTGATAATACTGATGAATTGTCAAAAGATTATTATGAAAAAAAACTTGCTATAATTTTTTTTATGTGAAACATAATGGTACGTAAATTTTGAACAGTAAAGCAGAACTCTGCTTACAAGATTGAGGCTGGTAAAATCAATTCTGTGGCTGGTTTTATTTCCTTATCTTTCACCTTTATGTCAAAATTTGAATATATATGAACAGATAGGTTTTCTACTAAGTGTCTTATACTTACCTCCATGTTGGTGACCTTTAGGGGATCTTCTTTTCAAAGCACATTGAAACAATTACATGTAACTTGGTGTATGCTTTTGGCATATGCCAAGACAAATGAACTTCCAAGCATGCCAAGTCAATCAAGACCACCAAAGCACCCAAACCAGGAGCAGGGTAGAGGAAATGTTGGCACCAGTAAGGAAGCTTGTTGATGTTAGGGGACAATAGATTTATTAGAAGGGACAATGAGGTCCCTGGCAACTGTGATATACCACCCTAACCATCCATCCAAAGAATACTGATGAGGGCTCCATTGGGTGCAGGGAGATCTGTGTCTGCCTTGACGATACTAGCATGGCTCCTTCTTATTAGACACCAAAAATTTTATCCCCCACCGTTTGTAGGAACATGAAGGTTGTAGATGGGCCCCATTCCAGTTGACATCCACCAGATTCTGGCTATCTGCCTAGGTTGTAGATGATCAGACCATCCAGTAGGGATGGGTTAGGCCTCCCCATTGGCCACCATAGTGACACATATTCTTCTTGTTTTTACAATTATAGACTCTGATGCAAAACTTTCCCATTTATGTCTTTAACATGAAGACAGCTGAAATATACATGCAGACCATAATACCTGCCTTTATTTTTGGAACTAACAATCTATTATGTTTTTTAGTTCAATTGAAGATAATTGCAAATTTGCATTTCTTCATTATATGCTCAGTTTGATTAATACATGTTGGTAGAAATTCAATCCGTACAAAAAAAGTTTCTACTGGGAACACAAGCCTGATAAAGGTTTTAATCCTTTCCCTTTTGTATCCAAACCCATTGGACCTACCCAGCTATCAGAAGGAGGGAACAGTGATGGCCCCTGATTAGTTGCACAGTATAGCACATGGGTGATAGTGTCTTACCTTGTTCCCACTGCTAACCTCAGAACACCTTCACCATATATTATGGAGATGGATAGGAGGAGGATGATGAGGAGCAGGCTGTAGTCCTGAACCAATTCCTGTCTAAGGTGACAAATCCTTCTCCAGGGACAGTACAGGAAATCAGGATGGTTACCTTCTAACAAGAAGCTTGTTACTGTCAGGATTACAATAAATACAGGTAGTCCCCGAGTTGCATACGAGATAGGGACTGTAGGTTTGTTTTTAAAATGAATTTGTATGTAAGTCGGAACGTGTACATTATTTAAATGCAGTTAGGACAGATGTTTGTCTCAACATATTATTAGGCAGCGTGGTGTCAGTTACTGTATAAAATCCTCACTGTTAGTTAACCACAAACAAAGCAAAAAACAAAAAGCAAAATAAAACACTTTATGGAGCCTAGACATTCATTAACCTCTGTAGCAAGCTGTGCTTTCATATGCAAAAAGAAACCACTACACATTTTCTCTTGGTCATTAAAGAGTTACAAGATGTTGCAAAAGGTCTTTAAGATCACCTACAACCTCAGCTGTGTTTAGCAAAAGATTTCTTCTGCAAGTCTTGCAAACCGCCACCCTCCCCCCATCAAGCCTTTGTCCTGCACACGAGGGAGCAGGGAAGCCCTGTTCCTATCTAGGAGTCGTCCATATGTCAGATGTCCTTAACTTGGGGACTACCTGTACATAAAATGACTGCAGCCACCACATCTAAAGGGTTAGTATTACATATTTTGCACTTTGGATTCATTTTTTTTATTTTTACTGAAATGTTCTTTACGTGTTGTCCCTGTGTGCTCTATCATTACAGGACTAACTGTGTACTCACAAATATTTTTTATGAGTTTCTTGAATATTTTCAGCCATATACTAATGCGGCAAGAGGGAAATCAACTCTTTCCCAAACAATATAAAT
Source organism: Pyxicephalus adspersus (assembly GCF_032062135.1). NCBI lineage: Eukaryota > Metazoa > Chordata > Amphibia > Anura > Pyxicephalidae > Pyxicephalus > Pyxicephalus adspersus. The sequence goes on from NC_092868.1 coordinate 44,515,148, forward strand.
AACAATTTCTGAAAATGGGATAGTTAACGGGTTTTGTTGCGCTTATTATGTACTTTAGAAAATATTATGATTATGCCATTTAAAAGCCCAATACAATACTAAGGTTTTGCATTTTCAATGTGTATTTAAACTGCTGAAAGATTAAGGGAATTCCCTGATGCTGTCAGCTCAATATATTTTCAATTATGTGGAATGCTATGCTTTCGCTCTCACGAGCTCGCGTTTAATGGCAAATGAGGACTTGGATAGCAGGTTTTATTTGTACAGTGCCAGGCATTATACATCAAAGTCTTCTGAAGTTCAGCATGTCTGGTATGAATAAAGTTGGTCCCTGAGGGCATACTTGTATATTATCACTATTGTCATTTATTTAAAAGGTGGCAATATTATTTGGGAGCGCTAATGATGTTGAAGTAATTTTAAAATGCTAAATGCCGTGTTAAGAGGCACTTCGGAGGCGAGATATGTACAAAGCATCATAATGTCACGTAAGTAATTACTAGGAATTTATGAATCCTGACAATTTGAAAAGTCTGGCATTTCCCAAAGGAGTCCCACCAGAAGTTCTACTTCTAATTTTTTGCTGAGTTTGTAAAGTAAAAAAAGCCATATGGGAAAAAATGCCCTCCAAAAGGGCAGAATATAAAACATAGACAGTTCCCTTTTCTGTACATTACCAAACTCAGCCTCAATTTCCTCTTATCCTTGATTAGAAATGTTAATTTGTAAGGTTGTTTTGACACATAGACATGGAGCAACTAAAAAAGCCCGTTTTGTAATGTAATATTTATTAGCTTGTGCCAAGAAAAGTGGATATATACCCTTATGTTTCGGCTCATCGTAAACTCTTTCTTGTCATGGCCGTAAAAGTTGGAGTTTAAGTCCAAGCTGGAATTTTATGAAATAAATGTCTAAAAGGGTGTATTGCTCATGGAGGGTTTTTCTTTTATGTAACACGCTGTTAGCTTAATGCTAATGGATGCCACACGATTATTCAATATTTTTTATTCTTTTTTTGGGTAGGACATGCATAGAGTTTTAATAGGTCAGTAGTATTTGGCACAAAAATGATGGCTTCAATTCTTATAAAATGTTGAGTAAACTTTTATCCTATGATAAATTTTGGCCACTTCAAAGTAATACTGGTGTGCACCAACACTATATTTTAGCACATTATTCGGGATTAGGTTTACAGTTAGAGATTTGAGCAATAACTTTTTTTTTGGAAAGTACATGGTTAGGTTGGGTAGTGGTACTGGTCATTCATTTTGTAATTACCATTATATTAGAAGATGTTCGTCAGCTGAATGGTCCTCAGCAGGGGTACCAAACCCCTGGTCCACGGCCCACTGCCGTCTAAAAGGTGGGCCTCGGCTCTGGCCGGTGCACCCCCAAGTGAGGTCAGGAGAAGGACCCTGCTTGGGGGGCGCACTGGCCAGAGCCGAGGACCATGTCTCCTGTACAGACTGCAGGCTCAGGGTGATAGGCGGGTTATATCTCTGGACACAACCTGCCCACTCTCCAATCGCAAGGCTCAGACCTGTGATATGAGAATGGGCAGGTTATGGCATCATGACGTCACTCTGGGGTGAAGTTTCTTCCCTTAGTGACACAGGGCTCCCTGCACTTGCGTGGTCTGGAGTCTGCGCATTTTGTGGTCCAATAGGTTGGGGACCACTGGTTTACAGCCATCTGTTATGATGCTCCTAACAAAAACAAGCCAATGGGTAAAAGCAACCCTTTTATTTTGCAAGTCCTGTCCTTTTATGTGTGAAGAATAAAAAGTCATTAAATTGGGAAAGTTTTAGACAAATGGGGCCATAAGCAAATATGAAGGAGGGGGCCTAAATGCTAATTATTTAGGCTTCCTGCATCCCTGCTATTAGGTCTAGGCCTTGGGAAAGGTGGGCAATAGCCCAATTAGTCCTACACTAAAACCAGCTGTGACCTCAAACACCACCTTAATGATATTTGTGATATTAAGTGTAAGAATCATATTGCCATTAAGTCATTTCGACCAAATAATTAAATATTGCCAAATGGAATTATTATCCTTGGTCAATGTAACACAGATACCATTGCAGTGGTGTCTGAGGTTATTATTTTAGAAGGCCTTTGTAATAGAATCTGATACTTGATATATTCCATGCACATGATGTTTGTTTCTTTGCATTAAAATAAATAGGTTTTGTACAGTAATGTTTTGACAAGTAGTCTGTAGACATAGAGCACCTTGAAATCCCTGTTTGGTTACATGGTATTTATTAGCTTCTTCCAAGAAAAGTGGATATATGTCCCCATTTTTCATCTCGTTCTTGTCTCCTTCTTGTCAAAGCTATAAAAGTTATAGTTTAAGCCCAAACTGGGATTTTATGAATTAAATGTCTAAGGTTGTGTATTGCTCATGGAGGGTTTTTCTTTTATGTCACCTGCCGTTAGCATAACACTGATGGATGCCACATGATGATTCAAGTCCCTCTCTGTAAAGGCTTTTCAGCATAAACAGGCAGGCTTTATCTATCACACAGCAGCCGGCTCTGCAGAGAGTACTATCCAGGAGCAGGAGGCAGGGGCGAGATAGATGTGACAATGGCGTCACTTATCCATCAGCTGTCAGACACCTGATAGAAGAGGAAGATGGCAGCTTTCAGCGTCCAATGGGAGCCGACAAGGCGGTAATCCCTGAGCATCTCCATTCATCACACCTCGGGCTAGACTATGAACACCTTTTCTAAATAAACTGCTTATGTTCGAGCACCATGGTTTGTCTCGAAGGCTGATTAAAAAGCCTTATATTTGGCCAAAACCTCTAAGCTACAATCACGCATTGATGGGAAAGCCATCAGATGCTCCATAAATCATTTTACCGCTGTGCGTTTTGTCACTTTGCATCGAACTTGAAGATGAAGATGAGTTTGGGATTATAGATAAAATGCTAGCAAAGATCAAATGGCATTAACAAAAAGCAGATTTGTGGATACTCTAAACTGAGATAGAATAAAACTAAGATATTGTAAATTTTCCAAAACATTATCCAGGGAGGTACATGTAAAAATAGATAGGACCTGGACTGGAAAACTAATCAATTTGACTTTTGCCAGAAGGGCTCACTTTTCTAGGGGTAGAAGTGCATTTGTCTGTTTTGGATAGAGAAGAAAATAAACCCCTGACATATTTGCGTTATCTGTGTCCCATTTGGGACATTCTCCAATCTCCATTCATTAGGAGTGGTAATGGCATCAATAAACATTTTGCCGGTGTTCTGCCAATTTTTTTTTTTAATGAAGTAAACAAGGGTAATACCTTAACTTGATTTGAATGTGAGAGGATATCTCTCCAAAGTGAATACCAGGAGCTTACACTACGGTGTCTATGTATAAATCTGACATTCACCCAAACATTCGTTGGTGGTGAATCTTCCAGGTCTATGCATTTTCAATGCCTGTAAATGGTGAATTACAAAAATTCAACACGTTTTATAACTGCTTACATCAAGCAGGATTGGTCACAGTAGGGATTTCTGAGCTATTACTGTTATCTATACAAATAAGTTTGCATTAATATAGATTAGTAAGTGCTTTTATTATATATTTATTAGCGAGCTATAAAGGTAGCTCTATGATTCAAGCCTAAAATAAATAGATAAATCATAAAATAATATTCATATATTCATCATTTAAGTGAATATTTCATTACAGCTATGTCCAATGTGTATTCTGCATGAAAAATTTGTATACCATATTAAATCTGGCTCATTTAATACCTCATCATCATTCAAATGATAAGAAGACCTTAGCTGCAAATAAATATTATTTTCCATTTAAAAATTGTATATAAAAGCATGATAAACCAGCTTAAATATCTATTTAAAACCAAAGTGCCTTTTCAATATGGCATAATTGTTGGTATGGAGGTAGATAGTTCTGTTTTTAGCACTTGGTCCCACGGTTGGCTTGTTCAACATATGGACAAAAGGAATATGAAGATACATTGAAATGTATGTATGCTAATATATGGGCAAAGCATAAGGTCTATTGAAGATCCAAAAATACAACTATCTGTCTAAATTAGCAATTCAAATGAACACCCAGTGCCAAGGGCATCGTTCTTGAAAGACTTCTGGCTTCAGTACTGGGCAGTATCGATGCAATTAGCTATGAAGAAAAATGTCACATCGATTTGTGTGGGAATATTTTCTGCACTGCTTGTGCCAAAAACCAGATGATAATTATTGGTAAGCCAGAAAAACTTTTTCAGTCACAAATATTTTTATCCTTTTTTAACTAAGGTGAAAGCACATTGGACCAGCATACAAAGAGCCATGCATGAGTTTTAATAGGTCAGTAATATTTGGCACAGAAATTATAAATGTTGAGTAAAATTTTAACCTAATATATATTATGGGCAATTTCATTTTGGCACAAGAACTATTTGTTGCAAAGTAATATTTTATGCGCCTAGATTTTATTTTAGCACATTATTCGGGGTTAGGTTTACAGGTCAAGACTTGGGCAAAACTTTTTATTTGGAAAGAACAAGCTTTGCCACAAATGGTTAGATTGATATACTGGTCATTCATTTTGTAATTATCAGCAAAAAGGATTATAGAGAGCTGAGTAGTCTACAGCAGTGATTTTCTAGCTTTTTAACAGGAGGACCCCTTGAAATAACTTTGAAGTCTTCAGGGTACCCCTGCTATAATTAATATATCCACAACTCACAGTACATTAGCATGGTGATCATTGGGAAGGATTACTCTTATATCGCTGGCCATTGGGAAGAATGTCACCCTTACAAATAGCCAGAATATTTGTATCAGCTAATTGACCTGATCGTCACAAATTGCTAATTTTCTCATGGAACCCCTAGCAACCTCTGGAGGAATCCTAGTCTACAGCAATCTGCCATGATCCTCCTAAAGATAACAAGCCAGTGGGTAGAAGCAACCCTTTACTTTTGCAAGTCCTATTCTTTAAAGTCAATCTCTAGATACCTACTATTCACTGCTTTGAGTCTGACTTTCCAAGTTATAAGGGGCAAAGCTGTCATTTATAGCCTGAAAAGTGCCATCTACTTCTTTGGATTCCTCTGGCATTTATGTGGTTTCTGTTACAAAACAAAGAAAGGGCACTAGGCTTGCATCAGCCAACAGGGAGAGCAGTCCGTGTTGATAGAATTATACTGACCTTTGAGTAAAAGCTGATATTTATAAGGCTGTTGGATTTACGCATACAGTACTTATTAACTGAGAAAGGATGTGCACTATAAAACTCTGTTCATGCAGCGTACCTACCTACCAGTAACCTAATTCGGTTAGCAAACAGAAATGGTTATTTTAAATGGAGCTGAAACATTTTTATTTGTTGAAGGATCTTTCTGTGTTACTGTGAATTAATTCTTCTAGTTTTGGCATAAGCAGTGTAAAAACTAGGTATGGATTTGTCAGCTTTGACAAGGATGTAACTGATGGCCTAGCAAAAATAATGGATGGCAAGGCAAGTGGGAATATGGTAGTCATAGACCGAGGATTCAGTATTAAATACCACTTTATGGGAAACATGGATAATAAATCTGTATTGAGTCTTTAACACAATGAAGCATATTTAAAAGAACTGTGCCTTATGACTTTTCCTGGTCACCTGTCTTGTTTTTGATCTATCTTGTAGCTGCATTGCCCTAAACTAGTTATACCACAATGGCCCCTACCTACATCATTAAAGCTGAACTCCAGGCAAACAGTTAAATACATATACCTGGCAATGAATTTCCATTATTGTCCATACTACATTGATATTCACATAGATCTGCTACTTGGTACAGACTTGTCCAATGGAGCAGGTTGTTTTTACTTATAGGTCCCCAACCTACCCATATCCCATGACTAGATAGTGAAAGAAGAAGCAGCAGACTAATGAGCGTATCTATGTTCCACTGCCATCTCTCTATCAGCTTGCTCCTTACACTGCAGAACACCTAAGGGGCTCCTTGTTTGTATCTCCCTCCTCCTCTCTGAGCTACAGCAAGAACAAATTAAGCAACCTAAACTGATGAAATGCAATATGAGGTGTTTGGCTATTTTGGTATAAGCAGACCCCCCTTGGATATTTTCCTGGTCATTGCTTCCCTAAATGTTACTGGTCATATTGGGTTAATATGTGGGATATGGTCTATGGTAAGTGATGTAGGAGGTTCCCTGAAAATTACTTGCATATTCGTAAAAAGAAGTTTCATCCTTCATCCTTGGTTAAAAACTATTAGGCTGCCTTCACAGCTATCTACAGTTTTTCTGTGAACATGAAACTTAGTAAGTTCAACCAAACCATCACATTATAACATTCAGGACCATTTCAGACCAATGGTGAGCTGCAGCGTCCAGCCATGGGCTCAACCATGGTCCTGGATGCTCCTATTTAAATGAGAGTTGGAAGGGACCATTTTTTGTTGCTGCATAGAAGACGGTATGGTGTTATTTGCCTCTTATGGCTGCACATAACCAGTTTGCACTCCATGCAGTTTTACACTGTGGGGCCCTCTTTCCGAAAAATAATTCCTGCCTGTTTTTGTCTCTTGTCAAGTATTGGTAGATGACAGAAATGATAGAAGTGTCCAAATGTAAAGCATTTCCAAACAAAAACTTTTAAAAAAGTATCATTAAGACCTACATTGGTATCTACAGAAGGATCTGTATAAAGTTCCTAAAATCCTTGAGGTGTACATAGTTTTTTGAAGGAGACAAACCTTTTTTTTTAACAAATCAAAAATTTTACTTTACTGGTGACCTATGATTTTCTAATAGACATAATAATGGAAGAAGAAAGGCAAAGTGCCTTTCTTTTTCATTTATATGTTTGATTTTACTTTTGAAGCTTAAAGTTTAAGACATGACCTAGTTTTAAAAAGTGCCTACAGTTCCTTCTCCTACTTTTCTGTACATCTATTGCAAAGTAACAGGTACCTTTTAAAGTATTTTATCAGGGGTTATTAAAACTGAGAACGGTTAAAAGATACAGCTGTATTTCTGATTTCTTCTACAATGGTATATGTATATATATATATATATATATATATATATATATATATATATATATATACTGATTTATTAAAGCTCTTCATGACTAGAGAAAATATAATATAACAGGAGAACCCAAGAAACCTGGAATGAATCTGGCCCAGGATTGTAAACTGGATTTACCTAATAAAAGTAATTCCAATTCCAGGTCTGCTGTATCACCCAGGTTCTTCCATGATAGCCTATATTTTACAGTCATGAAGAAGTTATTTTATATTCACTGGGCCTGATTTTGGTGAGGGGTATAGGGTGAAGGTTGGTTGAAACACTCTCTTACCCTCATTTACTGTCCTGGGGACAAAGCTTTTGACCAAAATGGGGTAAATCCTCAAAAGCAACACAGACAGAAAGAAGAAAATTGTTTTCATATTGTAGGGAACAGGTAAAATTCTCATTGGAATTTTATTGGAGTCTGTGGGAAATTCAAAATCCATTTGTATTGCATTCAATACAAAATAACTGTATTGAATGCAATACATTGGATTTATATGTGTAAAAGCAGTACATTGTTTTCAAGAACATTTATTTTACAGTATATATAATAGTATGAGTATATTATGTATTTAAAAAAAAAAATATTATTATTTTTTTAATATATAGATTTTTTAATTTATTCAGTTTATTGTTTTTACATGATTTTTTTGTTTCAAACTTTATTTTCCTCATACTATTATATTATACTGTAAAATAAATTTTCATGAAAAACAATGTACCGCTTTTAGACATATAAAACCGTAAAGAAATGAACAGCTAGGGAGGTTAATGAGGCTAAATACTTCATTGGATTTTTGAACTTGTTGAGTGTAGCTCTTAATGTAGCACTTAAATGTGCATTTAGGAGATTAACCATAGTTCTGTTTATTATTTAGGTCAGCCAGACAACATTTTGGAAGCTGAACCAAGCACAGGGGCTGATCTGTAACAATTCAGAAGGGCAAAGAAAGCTGGAGCAAGTGTCTGCAAAACCTAATTGGTTGTTCGAGCAGCAGTTCTATATTGACTATGAGTTTCTATTCCTAGATTCAAAAATCAACAAAGCTAGAAGGCCTAAAATAAAATGACTTACTGGTCAATATTTAATTCTTCAGCTGTCACTTTCCAGCACAGGATCCAATCTGATTGAAGTGACAATGTTTGCCCCTGGACCACTTTATAGAAGAGTGATGGCATATTAGAAAAAAACAACTGGTTCATAAGCCTTGTTTTGGTAACCATTTTGTCTGTGTTTGTCCCAAACAAGATTAAATGTACGTACAGTGGATTAGCTCGCTACTTCCTCAGGAGGTCCAAGTAAATAATACTTTTACTACCAGAGTTGTATTTGAGCAACTCTAGTTTTAGATTATGTTGCTGTGTTTTTATTTTTAGCTTCACGTTGAAAATATTTCCCTTGTGAATCCTATTCACTTCTCATTTAAGGGTTTTAGTCATTTTACCCTTTTTTTCTTTTCATGTGACTGTAAGCCATAGGTTTCTTCAAGCTCTCCTCTCCTCTCCTGATATGTTGCATCACTCTTTTGACAGTTTTTGTCGCCAGTCTCTGGACTTATTCTATCTTATTGGTATCTTTTTGAAAGTAAGGTCACTAGAACTGGACACAGAATTCTAGGTGATTCATAGAAGAGAATGAGGAGCTCCTTTTTTCTGTTGGTGATCCTTTCAAGGATCTACCCTGGAATTCTTTTTTTTGTTCCTCACTGCACGACCACATTCTTTGCTCATTTTGCAATCAACCTATTTAAGCACCCTAAATATTTTGCCCATTGGCTTGTGTTCATGGATAGGGCATACTACATTGAAAAGCCTGCGATCAGCTAGGCTTTTAGATGCTCTTCAGTACAAAAGTCTCAATTTATAGATTCTCCTTTTTGGATTTACCTTCCAGGCAAGAAAGGAGACTCTGCAACACATTACATATTTAGGGCTCCATTCTTAGGCAGAGAAAGATAAACCCTGATGCCCACAGCTTCCCCGAAGGCAGGCCTATGCTCCAAAGAATAGATTTGAATAAATGTTGCCCAACTAAATATGATCTTCTTCCCACAGCACTGAGCAAAGCCAATACCTATAATCCAGAAATTGCTTTGCTGGAAACACCTTCACAGAAGCATGAGAAATCCATCAATCCCCAAGTTTAGGGAAAAACCTGTTTGATAATAATTTGATAAAAACCTTTTTGATCATAATCATTTAAACTGCAGGTTTGAAACTGTTTTTATATATACTTACTTTGTAATATGGCAAAGGTTTCCCAGAGCACTATGGGTTATGTAAAGGGAGAGAAAACTGTCTCTTGCTGAAGAGTATTTATTATTATATACTGTACATATAAAATGCAAAGCATTTGGTCTTGACCATAATAAATACATAAAGTTTGTACAAAACCTTACATTCCCTTACAGTTTATTTTCCTAGATGCAAAGACTTCAGCTGCTTATGGGCAGCTATCCTCAGAGAACACATACTGTAACTAGGAGCAGTAAAAGCATCCATCTCAAACCTTGGACTTCATGCTGAATATACTGAATGGCAGCATGATAAAGAAAAGTTTAATGTATATTGATGATGTTTGTGATTATGCATAATTGATAAGCATAGAAAAGCCTTGTTAGGTAAATCACAATGCCTACACTGTACAGAGACATAGGCTGTATCAGCATATCCCCCCCCCCCCCCTATATTTTTTAAGATATTTTTGCCATTTGAAGGATGCAGGCAGCTGGAAGCATTATAAGTCATGGCCAAACATTTCCGCTATATATTTCCTGAGTGTGCTGCTGCCCTAGATTACTTTTAAAATGACTTTTGAGACAAGCTATACTGAGGGAACAGCTGGCTAATATTAAATTAAAAGTAAATGCAAGCCAGGCAAAAAAAAATAAATAAAAAACTACTCGTTTTATTATTCCGAATTACAGGAAAACACTGTGTAAAATTAAAAAGCAATAAAACAGTATGCCTAAAATGAACATCCTCACATTATCTCTGGTATGAATAATAAATACAGCCGTTGCTGGTCCCAGGCTGAGCTACAAGCAGCACACAAAAGTTTTGATGTATCTTATTAATTTAAACATTAGGAAGTGCTGCACCCTCATCCTGCCGAACGGCATATGGGGGAATGGAAATCTTTGCTTCAGAATTTGGATGGCTTTTAAAACAAAGCCACTGCAACACCTTGACAGTAATAGTTAACAGAGTCACAAACCTAAAATCAAGATCCTGCTAACAATAAAGTTTATAATAGCTAGTTTTATTATGAAATGATTTGGGAGTTTGGCAGTTTTGGAGACAATAAAAAAAGGTTCTAGGGGAAAGGTAATTTTTAGTGCACATTTGCCTGCATGTTCAAGAACCAAATTGTACTCATTTTAGTGTCAGCCTTGGGCTATGCACAAATGCTAGGTGATTATGATTATCTCCAGTATAAATCTATTATGTGTACAGCTGTCTCCTGGTGTTTTTTATTGATCCATCCTGGTGTCCGATACCTTTTCTTTTCTACACCAACACCAACTGAACTAAATTCAGTTTAGACTGACCCCCTATGGAGGAGGACCCATCCAATTGCCACTGACTCATTCTTTCTCTCTTCTCTATTGTGTGTTGTGTATACAGCTCTTGTTCCTTCTACTGTTGCTGGATTGATCAGGAAAGTTTCTAGAGGGGGTCTTAAGTGCAACTCCATACATCACCAAAATGCACATAATATTCAGTGAATATAAAGCTTTGGACACTGCAAATGATTGAACACTGCAAACATGCTACAGGAAATAGTTAGGGAGTGCAAACATGTTGCAAGGGATGGTCAGAGACTTCAAATTTGCTACAAGAGATAGCCATGGACTGCAAACATGGGTAAAGAAGTCAATCATAGACTGAATATACATTACTGTAAAGAGACTAAAATATGAGAGACAAATATAAAAGGCCAATAATATTTCCCAGCATTTCCAGTTTAAATGTCAATGTAAGATGAGTTATAATGGAACAGTTCTTTTGACCCCATTCTCTGTTTTTAATTATACATTTTTGAAATATATATAATATATTAGTATATTTATATTTATGTAATGACAATAGGTTTACTATCTGTGTTTGTGTCTTTATTATACAGCCATTGTCATTCTTCTTTGTATATTTCCCTCTGACATGTTAATAAATTCTCTTTTTAGGATCCAGTATAAAAATAGGTTTCTCATTTCAGTCCTCCTAAATTAGGTTTAGGAACCCCTGAGTTGGGCTAGTAGAGACACAGCCTGGCCTTATTATTAAGTTATCAGTTAACTTATGTAGTAGTTGTTTTGTTTGTTCTCCTTCCAGTTGTGCTAATATTATAAATGTACTGCAAATCCGCAGTGCTGTTTAGGCAGAAAATGATACGATTAATCTTGTCTACTTGGAATGGCACTAAACATATGCTGCATCAGGCACTGCCACTGTCACAAAACAATTTCATGTCTCCCATGGTAGGGATCGATGTCACCCACTGGCATTCATTTCTAGTGACATTCCAAAATGAAAGCATTGAGAGAGTTATACATTTTGTTTTCATTTTAAGCAGGCTGCATTGTAAGTTAAACACTGACATTTTCAATGTGTTTATAAAATATCTACCTATCATCAGTTTGGGGTTTCATCCAAGATAAAGAGTTGAATTATGCTTCAAAGTGGAACAGCTTTACCTAAAATGTTTTGTTTCCAGAGTATTGTTGTTCAGCTAATCTAGTGATTTACTCACCACTGCGGCACTGCATAGCTCGGAGGATTGTTTTCTTGTTTAACTTCAAAAGACCTTTTTGGACTTCATGCACTTAGAACAGGGCACTTAGGAACCTCTCAGACTTGCAGTAAACAACAGCGTTCTGCCGCCTCTTCAACCGCACTTCCAACCGTTCACATTCAATTGTATAGGAGAGCAGTTGGGAACCAATTTGTGCAAGCATTTGAATGTGGTTGTATTTGCTTTGTGGTTGGGTTGTGGCACAATTCCTGTAAGTGACATAAGTTTGTGTACGTTGCTTCTGGCCATGGATGCTTTTTCTTCTTCTGGAGGAAGAACTGCACCCCAAATGCAAGGGCAACACATGCAAATACCTTGGCCTGCATTGTGGTTTGCCATTCCTAGAAACATAGTAGCAATTTGCTAATCACCTGGAAGCAGCTGTGTGGTTTTTTACTTCAAGTTCAAGGGACTTTGTCCTCCCACCCCACTGCCTTAAGCACCATTCATGTTTTTCGACTCATAGGAAGAGAGTTAAATGGCTCTGGCCAAAAAAAAAGGGAAGTGTCATCCAACGAGACGTTTTGCAGAGTGTTTTTAAAAACTTGTTAGTTTTTAGTGTAAACTCAATCTGCACACTTAAAGTTGAAATTGGAGAACTAGTTACTTCAGATTTCAGAATACGATTTGCATTTAATAAAATTATTCTTCTTGCATTCCCAATCTTGGATACATCTTCCAGTTTTTCATATAACCTTGGTCAGGAATTACCAACATAAATATCTGATTCTTTCTATCTCCCACGACCGGCTAAAAGTAATTTGTATCAGACTCTATAAAGTCTGTACAAGTAACATTATTATGATGCCTCAGTCATTGGTCTGGTTTCCCATTTACCATTGCCAAGACAAAAGATTTATTCCAATTAAAATGCTCTTAGACAGGATCTAAAGATTGCCCTTGCTGTATATTCTTCTGAAGTATTAGTGTGACCAGAACTTTTCATATCTGTTAGCAGCTATGCTGCTGAAACTAGTAATTAGGTTAACCCCTCCAGTGAAAACCAGTAACAAAGGAAGCTGTATTGATGAATGACATACTTAAAGTCAAGGTCTTCGCTTGTGTTAAGCAGGATTCATACAGATTTGTCTGTGCATGTTTAGTACAATATGTGAAGAGTCTATTGTCATAACTAGGTTTATTGTTTTAAGCTACGTACACACGGCAGATTTTTATCGCCCGATAATCGGCATCGGCCAATTATCGGGCGAAAATCTTCCGTGTGTACAGTCGGTGTCGTCCATCGTCCGGACGACCGACCTGCCGGATCCACGGACGATGGACGACAGCCGATCGTAATGAAAGGGAAGGGGAGAGCGCGCAGCAGGGTGCCGCTCCGTCGCTCTCCCCCTCCCCTCTCCATAGAGCATGAACGGTGCTGTATGTACAGCATCGTTCATGCATCTTGCAGCACCTTGTCGTTGGAAAGGATCGTGAAAGATCCTTTCCAACGACAAAAATTGCAAGTGTGTACGCAGCTTAAGCCAGAGAGAGTTCATTCTTTGCTGACCATGATATGTTTGCATATCACCTTCCATGTATATCATGGTCAGTGGTAAATCAAACAGGTCAATCAGGTAAAAACCTATACTTAATGTTTTGGTTGATGCAAAAAAAAATGTTAAAGTTGGTTATATACCTTATTATATACCTTAATATATACCAATATAATATAATATAATATACTGATATATAATTATATTGGTGAATACTCTGCTCCTGAGTTCCTACATTCCTGCAATGGCTATCATGCAGGGTGCCACTCTACCTATGGGCTTAATACTGGGGAATGCAACAGAAGAAACTGGAATACACAAAAGTTGGTGGGAAAAAAACTAAAATTCTTTGATAAATAAAGTTGGAACTTTGGATTAAAGAAAAGGAAAATCTCAATGTTGGAGTAGCCAATGAATGACTTAATTTTGCCATACACAATATGATCTCACTGTACAATCACCTTTTAATCTACCAACAACTATGGAGTACCAGGACTTGCCTGACTTAATGCAGTTTGATTGTATAGCATCTCATTTGTACATACTTTTGATAAATCTAAAACTGATAGGGAATGGTGAGCTTCTACTAGGCTGCAATTATAATTAAAACTTTGTTAATTATTTAATTAGGTACACATTTAAATGAATCTGATTGTGTATATCAGTTTATGAGGGCCACTAGACACCACTTACAAGGAGATTTTAGGGTAAATAATGATCAGAACTGTTAGAAAGTCTTATCATGATTATTAGATTTAGGGTCCCATAGGTCTCTGCATGCATCCTTCACCTTCTTGCCCCATAGAGTAAATATGAATGCTTGTGTGACCTGATTCTGCATGGTTATGCCTGCCATTGGTCTGCAATATATCTTCAGAGAATTAGATCAGTTTTGCCTGTCCAAAAGAGGCATATTGTCTGTGAACAAATTAAAAAATTGGACACAGGGAAAGGAAGTCAAAATAAACCTCCCAAACAACATCCCACGTCTTTTTTTGTAGAGCAGAGACCTTGGCTTTCTAAATTGCGACCTTGCAATGTATAGGGATGGCATAAGAACTGTTTTAGTAATGCAACGGAAGGGGGGGTCGCATGTTAGCTATCACCCATTTTCTGGCCACCAGGCCTTCATGCCTGATCTATTAACATGGACAATAGACAGGTTTTTAGGCAAGTACACGAATATTCAATAATAGAATTGTAAAAATATTCAACCTTAATCTAATGTTTATAACTGGTTGTATATCTAGCCTTTGGTGTTTAGGTTATACATATTCTTTAGTTACAATAGGCTTGCTAAACTTTTCTAGAAGATTTTCATATATTTGCTGGGAAAAGTGTAATAATGGCACAATGGCAGAAAAAGTATTATCTTCTCTCTCCTATAAAATTCTGATTATGTACACATTGTTCATAATAGGAGGATAATGACACATTACACTGTGTGTTGGAGTGACTATAAATAGATAATGCAGGTGACAGCGCAGAGTGAGATCTAGGTCTGTATTTAAAGAACTCTGTGCTTTTTATAATTATAATATATTATATGGATTACGGCCATTTAGCAGTCCAGTGTTTAAAAAAAGTCCTGGTTTACTAGTAATGGTTTATCAGATCACCTAATTTTAGGGTTTTCACATGCTTCAGCAGGAAAAGGCAAACCTTAGGAAACCTTGGAAAATTCCACAATAGGTCCAGACCCAAAAGTTTGTTCTTGAATACATTGCCAAGTTTTTTTCTACTTTTAAATTGTTTTTCTAAATAACCTTTTATTAATGATTTGAGTTAACGGAATCTATTTGGTCAATTGAACTTGTGGGCGGTAAATTGCTTGGTTTCAGCCAACTATTTTGTTTTGATTTCTTCATTCATTTCCATTTTAATCATACAAATAAACAAGCCAGCATAAATGTGTCATTCAATATTCAATTTCCAACAAATCATAATTAAACAATATAATCTCTATACAACACAATCTTCAAGTTTTAATATATATGTCTATTCCAACGTTTAGTATTTCTCAGTTCTTGATCTCTATTTTTTCTTAAGAATAATATCTCAATACACAGTATACTCCTAATTAACTCATTTTTATATTATAAACTGCTTCCCCCTTCCCCCCCCCCCCCTCATATATTCTTCAGTGACGAAATTATCTACTGTAACCCTTTACCTATTAGAATACTCAAAACAAACATGTGACTAGTTTATCAATAAGAGAAGAAAAAGTATTAATACATTTCGCTCCATTACAACAAAATTATACAAACCCTACTTCAGCCAAATATTTTGATCCTGGATTCATGAAAGGAGATTCAAATATCCAGGTATGGATCAACTTTGGAATACAGCAACCTGCAAGTGTGTTAAAGCTCCTTTATGGTTCAGTAAATGATCTAACTTGTTAAACTTTTTCTTTCATCTGTGGGTTGTTGGCATTGCCGAACTTGAGCCCTCTGATGCACCATGGGCACCTAACAAGAGGGCACTCAAGTTCTTCTAAGAAGATATTGTTGTGCCTCATTGTGACCTGACACTGAATACTGGAATGATTGGGAACACTCTAAAGTCACACCAAGTATGGGAATATTTTACTCTAGAATGTATAGTAAAATACATATAAAACCTTGTGGTCACTTTAAACGTGCCAAATAGGTAACAATGATGGACAGTGGAAATAAAATATTCTGTACAACAGCCTAGGGCATTACTTTGGCCAGCTCCTGTAGTCCACAGCTTGAACATGGTCTATCCTGCTTCTGTTTTAGCACATGAGGTTAGATACATGTTCTTTTGTTTGAACTAACACATGAAACATTTCCTAAAACTGTAATTGCTTTCTAAAACAACTCGTGTACATTTTCTTGTTCTTGTTGCATGCTTTGAATTGTTTTTCTCTGCTCTCCAAGATCATCCTGAGAATGCAGAGTCAATAATATTGCAAGTAGCCCCTACCGTGAATTGTGTGTTGCCAGTCCTAAAGGGCAGAGTTCCTGCCTCAAGCAGGAAAATCAATTTAGAATCAGACATAGCTCCCATATCCACTGATTTGATAAATCACTTTAGTGTATTCTTCTAGTAATAATGGATTGTGATTTTGACAGGGCCACTTTAATTAAGTGATATATATGAGATAACATTTTTTATTAGTTTTAAAAGTATCAAGAGCTGCATAAGTTCAAAAAGATACTTCTAAAAAATAAAGTTAAAGGCACACAATCGCATTGAGCCTGATTTATTAAAGCTCTCCAAGGCTGGAGAGGATACACATTTTTATCAGTGAAGCTGGGTGATCTAGCAAACCTGGAATGGATTTCTTCAAGGTAATTTGCTATTTGTTAGCAAGCCTTTTCAATCCTGGACCAGATGCATTCCAGGTTTGCTGGATCACCCAGCTTCACTAATGAAAGTGTATTTTCTCCTGCCTTGGAGAGCTTTAAAAAATCAGGTCCATTGACTGAATAGGGTACAGTGTCTTCGCAAAACAGAACCCCCTAACCAACTGATATTCACCAAGTCAGTTTGGCCTTTTATTTACTAAATCGCAAAGGAAGAAGGAGTGGCAGGGAGAATGGTGGCAATGTGATATAATATAAATAAAAGAAGATACTTTTATTTTCCCTTATATCAGTGGCTTTTCCTGCAGTCTTGCAATGACTTGGAATGACTTTTTACAAGCCCTCCATTATAGAACACTTGCTTGTTTTATCTGTTTGTTGGCTTGATTGGGAAATATTCATAGGTCTGCAGGGCTTTCCCAATTCCTGGTGGTTGAGGGGAGAAATGTTTGCTTGTGATCAGTTTGGCTGGTTAATCGGTATTGCTTTCTCTTATGATGGCCAACAACTGCATTATTGATCTTCTGCTCTCATTACTTTCTCTGCACTGATTCTCTATTCTGTTCTCTTCTTCTCCATTGGAACAAACATGCAAACTACTTCGCACAACCTTGTACAAAAACCACTATTTGGAAAGTTAGCTTAGTGGCTAGATTCAACAGATATCTCCATATAGCATCTCATTACCTAAAATGAAGACAGTTGGGGGATCATCAATACAAGGGTGGTCCCTGGCTAAAAATGGAAGGTGTTGTGGGTTTTGCTGAAACACGCCATCTATTATCACAGTATATTATCACTAAAAAAACAAAACTAAACAACAAACTGTCCATCAGTCCACATTATTCTCATTTCTCCTCCAAATTCATTTCAGCTGTAGATTACCATCATTCCATTGCATGTGTCCCAAATCCCAGATTAGAGCATTTAGAAGCCATTTTGTACATTGGGGAAATGCATATGAGAAACTTTACAGCTGTGCTCATTAATGAGCCCATTGATGAAGAGCCTCTGCAATGAGAAACAATAGCTTCCCATCATTAAATCCTCCCAGACAGAACATTTAATGTTAGCATTTCTCACACTAAGCCTGCAACATATTTAATTTTATTTAAATATTTAATGTTGAAATTTAATGACATTTTAGTTTCCACTACTTACAAACTCCACCAAGTAAAGTATTATTTGTATTGGGAACAAAAGTGCATTGCGAGTTTAGTCATCTATAACCTTACTCTGATGGGGTAAAGTTAAGAACTGCCTTATGAATATATTCAATCTAAAGTTAAAGTTTGACAATGAACTTCCTCACCTCCAGAAAAGCAAGGTTTGCATTGTTCTTTCACCTAGGAGGCGAGGTGTTCATTTTAGCCCCCATGACATCATCATTACGGGGCAGCCAAGTCTTTGTTTCTTGGAGGTGGTGGTTCAAGACCATGACTTACAGTACATTATTCAAACACAGGGCTCCCGCCTACATAATTTATTGGTTGGCTGATTGGCAGGCAGGGTAAAAGAGACAACATTTGTGACAAATCATATTTAGCACTTATATTTGTTTTTTTAGAAGTCATGGAGAAATTTTTAGAATATACATACCCCCAGCCGAGTAGGCCAAAACTAGAAATATAAAGTTTTACTCACGTAGTGCAATAGAAAATTTCGATAAACTGAACATAAATGAGTTGTCAATGGGTCAGAATGATGCAGTATAGATACAGACAATCTGATAATTTTGACCAATGCTGGAAAGACTGGATTGTCTATGTAAATCTATGCGCCAAGGTGTGCTCTTTGATACCCTCTTTGGATCAACATTTTTCTACACTAAAGTCTTGAAAATTCAGTTCAAACAGTCTTCTGACAAGAACTCAAGGCAATATGAAGCCATATGTAAGGCC
The DNA here is from genome assembly GCF_032062135.1 of Pyxicephalus adspersus. Classification (NCBI taxonomy): domain Eukaryota; kingdom Metazoa; phylum Chordata; class Amphibia; order Anura; family Pyxicephalidae; genus Pyxicephalus; species Pyxicephalus adspersus. The sequence goes on from NC_092868.1 coordinate 44,533,735, forward strand.
ATGTCACACTAGAGAGAACTCTATTCATGTCTACCACTGCATGTTCAAAGTTTATCAGACCCAAGAAAACCTGGTGGAACTGACCAAAACTACATGCCTTTGAAAAATATGAGCAGGTGGTCAATAATAGTGCAGTGCAATACCATAAAATACTAATTATAGCCAATTATGTTACCCATGATTCCCTGCACTAATACTACAGCGTAGAAGATGGGTTAATTTAGTTATGGGAATGAAACAGTGGATGGTTGTGATTGATGATGGATTTCCTTAAATTTGATAAAAAATCAGTGTGTGTTTTTATTTTAATTAAGGACTCTATTTAGTTATTTCTGGGAATGAGTAAGGGGCTACAAAAGGGTATGGATATATGAAAATGCCCTAAATAAATATTCAACAATAAGTCCCCTCAACAAACCCCAACAAAGTTTCCAGCAGAAAGAATGCAGGAAAGAGGCCATGTTCCTTGTTGTTAGACCCCCCCTCATCAAAACTGATCCCCCCCCCCACCTTTTATTTCCGGATCCTCATTCAGACATATAGCCTCGGTGGTCTCACAATCATTGTCGCCATTTATTACAAGATCCATCTGACTGTGGATACCTTATGGGGATTACCTGGTGTTTCCGCAGATCAATGTGGTGTATTCTAATCTTTTTAAAGTCTTGTTTTGTGGTGTTGGTGAGTTCATTTTGGTCCATTTAGGTCTTTCTGGAATAGATACTTATTCCCTGATGGGGGGAGCAAATATCCTAAAGCCCCCTTATTTGAACACCACGTTATATTTAGGTGCATTTAAAAATGCTTTACTGATATATTAATGATAGTGCTGTGTATATTTGTTTCTTTTATATATGCCTAGAATTCAGCTTGAAAACAATATCCTACTTTTCCCTTAGAATGCAGTCATTTTCAAAGCGGGATTTTCTCTGTAAACCTGAACCAGAGTGATACAGTAAAATGAAAAACTTGCTGAATGTATTATTTTTCTGCATATGGCTCCATCATTTTGAAATGCGGTGGCAGGAAGACTGATGCCAATTTGCGAAAATGAAGCTGGCACATATAAACCCTGCTGTACCCACAATGCTCCCGTCTATCTTTTAATGTAAATACCTTGAGATAACAGAAAAAAAAAGCAAAACAAACTGACAGCTGGCGTCTGTTGAGGATTCTGAAAGCAATGCAAGCAATCAGAAAGCAATAATAATCCATTTACTGAATGAATGAAGCAATGGGCTTCAGCTGAATTAATTTTACAAATAAAAAATTAAAAGTAAAGTAGATTTTGATGAGAAGAGGTCTAGACAAGTGGCAGGTGGTGATCACTGTGAATATCCAGGATCTTGAACAAAAAAAAAAAAAGCATAAAAAGTTTACTGTAATGTCAGAGAACAGAGGTACAGACAACAATTTACTGTTGAGGGCACAGTTTGTATCAACACCCCCTCAAAACACATAAAATCTAAGTCACATTGCAGTTTTGCTTTTCTTCTTTCATTTTCAGATTTCTACAGAAAACTAAAACTATAATACCTACAAAATAAGATCGCCTTGTTTTCCTAACACAGGACTTTGTGTGCCAACCTGCTGCATAACTGCCCACAAAAGGCAGTAATGTAGGTTGCTCAGCTCAAGTATCATGTAAAAAGAAGCTGCAGTTCATAGGATGTATGGACCATGATTCGGATTAGATACCATAAATGGCACAAATGTAGTTGAGTTTTTGGGCTATAGAGGATACACTTTCATCATTGAAGCTGGGTGATCCAGCAAACCTGGAATGTATTTCTTCAATGTCATTTGCTATTTGCTAGAAAATGTTTTGAATCCTGGACCAGATCCATTCCAAGTTTTCTGGGTCACCCAGATTCACTGATAAAAGTGTATCCTTTCCAGCCTTGGAGAGCTTTAATAAATCAGGTCCTTTGACTCCTCTGTTTTGACAGGTTTGATACTATATGGCTAACTTTTTGAAGAATCAGTTCCTTTGTATCATTAGGGTTAAATATTTCACATGAGGGCCTATATTGCTTGTAAAGGCAAAAATCAATTGTCATCCATTGCATTCCTATAGATCCGGATATCAACTATTACCTATGGGGTGTAGATTCGTCATGTAGCCGGTCACTACAAGAATCATATTCATTTGGGGTAGGATTGGCCTTTGGCTTTGGGTCTGTCAAACCTGACCCGAACATTGGTCATTTAACCGAAAGGGAATAAAACTGAACATATTTGATGATTGGATTTGACTGGCCTGCCATCATCAGTTGGTTGGATTGGCTGAGCCATGCGCTATACTTGTCAATGGGAGTTTTAGTGTATTCATCTACTGCCATATATTGCTTAGCCAATCCAGGCAATAGATGATGACAGCTGTCAGTGGCCATTGACTGGATTGGAGTCATGTGTTATTTCCAATGACAGGTATACCATACGGCTCAGCCAATCAGTGGATGATGACAGGTACATTAGACAAGGACAGGTACCAGTTGAATTTGACAGATATTATTGTCAGACAACTGGATTGACTGAGCCCTATGCTATACCTCTCATTGACAAGTACAGTGTATGATAGCTAGGTACCATATATTGTACCTGTCAGAGTGTCGTACACTATACCTGTCAATGTTTAGGTTGATTTGGCTACCATGCTAAAAAAAACCTGAACATTGGCGTTGGTTTGGCCACACTGAACCAACATTAGTTAGAGGTTTATTGGATGGGGTTAAATAATTAAAAGTCTTTTGTAACATGATTTTTTAGCAGATGATTCATTGCATTGCTGGAAGCAAAAGTATACACATGGTAATTTAAGTGACAGATCAAACACTCATAGTTTATCGTGTCGATAAGAATAATGTAGCTGTAACATTTCTTATGAATACCTTAATGGCTGACAAGTAATGCTGCATGCTGTTATAGAACTGTTTAACTATCTTTTATTTTCTTTTTCTGTTCACATGAAAGCGCAGGCAGTAATGAGGATAGTTGGTAATTTATGCTTTATAACCCCTTTCTTGTGGCTTTATAATGAGGATAGTAAAAGAAAATGTAATAATGAATAAATGGAAACAAGCTGGGGGTTACTAAGCGAGGCAATGCAAAGTGCAGCAACATGTAACAACCAATTGAAAGACAAACTGCAGTAAATATTTTTCTTTCTTAGTTTTTTTCTGGAATAGGGAATGGTTATTGGAATTTCTTTTCTTTCACAAATATAGAGTTCCCTGCACTTTCTTTGTAAATGTCAGACTGATTAGGAAGTAAAGCGCTCCAAAGAGGTATACCAACAGTTGCCTGCTCCGGAGAAGAGTAAAATAATAAATAAAGCTAGGCTGTAATGTCAAATGACCTAATTATGGACCACTGACAACCGATTAGTTTCTAATTACAAGAAAGCAGAGGTGTTTTGATTCTTATGAGCTATAGAACAGTGTGGAACCTCCCTTATTTACAGATATATATATCTTTTTGTGCCAATCAATCCCTGGCCCTTAGTTCTCCCTTCTAGGTATTCTCAGTGACCAATCCACTTAGGGGCATACTTTTCTTTACCACCAGGGTCTATTTTGTGAACTTTTTTACATAATTCATAAAGTCCTACTGCATATTGTTTGGCTACACAGTACGAATAAAAAAAAGTTACCGTATTTTCCGGCGTACAAGATGTATCTCAGGTATCTCAGTATTGGCCTCCTGCAGCCCTCTGTAAAGCCAGGAAGCAAAAGAAGCAACATAAAGAGCCAATCAGATCTGCTAACTGCTCATGTGGTATCAGAAAACATTATTATAGAAGTAGAGGGTAGTTATATGTTCTGTTTAGTCTTCTCCTTATTCTTCACTGTCCAGTCACAGGTTAAGGGCAGGGAAAACCCTACTTGTGTTACCTGCAGACGCCCATTTTAGATTGGTTGTTCTGTCTGGTAGGGTTCTGTATATTTTTGGAATGCTTGGACAAAAATACAAATCCTCAAGTCAGGTAAAACATGTTACTGTATATGTTAAATTTGCGTATGTAGCTGAATGTCTGGAATTCAGCCTTTAAATTCTGGGCCCAACCAGCTGGTTTATGAGCCATACTATGTCACCAATGGGGTTAATTAAAGAGCTATAAACTGCTCCGGCTCAAATGGATTTTCAGTTTTGAAAAGGTCTCTAGGCAAATGGAAATAAATCCGTGAGGTTATGTGCTGTGACATCACTGCCCTGTCATTCATGCAGAACGTGTCTGCAAACAGATCTGCAGGCCTGTCATTCATGTGCGTAATCCAAATATTTCCTGTGTATTTTTCAGATCAGTTACACAAAGGATATCAATGACAAAAATGTTTTTACTTGGAATGCCCTAAAAAAGAATTTGGACAATGGAAGTTCTGCCCAAAAATGGCAAGCAGAGGACTAACCACTAGTATTGGCTGAGGCTGATCTGCAGCTAATATTGTTTTTAATAATTACTGATTTACCATCTACTGGGTCTCATTGTGGTGGTGGTGATCCTGACAGAGGAGCACGGCAAAGGACTAGTCATGAGTATTGGCTGTGGCTTTTTCTGATATGAACCTTTTTCTAATATGGATTTATTATGTCATGTTCTGCACTGTATCTCTGTGTAGTTGTGGTCATCTTGGCAGAGCACTGCAAAAGACTAAACGCCAGTATATACTGTGCCCCTCCTGCAGCTGATCTTTTTCTCAATTCATATTTACAATGCCTTGTTTTGCACTGTTTCTCTGTATTGTAGTGGTCATATAGGTAGAGAAACAGGACTTTCTAAAGAGTCAGAATGCCAGATGTCCCTTGCTGACTGGTAGGGTAATGACCAAGAAGCAGCAGGGTGGGTGTAGCATGCACAGATCTTTAAAACAGATGAAGCATTATCTCCCTCCTATTGTGTGGTAATTCCCCCAACTACTAGATTGTAAGCTCTCAGGGCAGGGTCTTCTCCTGTGTCACTATCTGTATTCGTCTGTCATTTGCAACCCCTATTTAATATACAGTGCTTCGTAATATGTTGGCGCTATATAAATCCTGTGTATTATTATTTTTATTAATAATATTAATAATAATAATAATAATAATAATAAAAGCATGTGCAGGGAGATCCTTCTACAGCAGGTTCTCAGGTGTGGCTTCCTCTCCAGCAAGGTGAACCAAGCAGAACAATACTGCCATCACCAAATCTTGTAAGACAAGTGGTCAGAAGCCCTCAATGATCTAAAACTGCACATAAACAGCAATGAAACCCAAATCCCAGCAGTGCCTCTGGTTAGGAAGTGCACTGCTATTTTTTAGGGCGAAGTCCAAACACAAAGTACATTTTGCATGGTGCAATTAATATTTCTAGCTTTTCCCTAAAAGACAGCAAATCTTCACTTCACTTGAGTTCAGGTGCACGTTCTATCGAGTTACCAAGCAGCTTTTCTACTCATAAAAATAGCCATTGCTGAGACACTTCTAGATGGCTCAGGGCTAAACCTTCCAGCTAAACTTTATTTGAAAATATATAATAATGCATATAATCATAGTTACCCCTTTTCCCCCTATGTTACTGCGATATAAATAATTAGCTAGTGGTTTCTGTATCTTTTCTATAATAATACGACTAGATCCCCTTGTTTCATACACATTCTCCTTAATGACAATTACACACCGATCAGAACAGACTCGAGTAGATTAGCACATTATTGTATTTTATATTTCAGTGGTTTTGAAGTGGTAATTGAATATAGCAATCAGCATTTACCCGTCCTCTTGCAGCTTGACATGACAGCAGTTTATTTTGTTCCAGATAGGAATTTCTCATATAAAGCTTTTTTTTGATACAGGTTCTGGACGTGAGAGTGTCAGATTTTCTTTAGCGAATTCCCAGAGGGGTACAATCTATAGGTCTCCAGCAGGTAGATCGCCTGAAGCTTTCAATGACTTTGAGCATCCAGAGAATTCTTCCCCTGAATAATTGAATAATATGATGTTCTCTTGGAATCTTGTCTCAGAAGGATATATTGTGAAAACAGAAATTCTAGACATGTGGTCTTCTGTACTGAGAAAGGTTTTGCTATTTTATAGCTTTCTGTGGTTTAGTATGTATACCTGGAAACTATGCAAGCACTGCTGAACAACTTCAATCTGTTGAACACAACCCAAAATTTAAGATGTTATTATCGTATTCCTAACACAAACTTTAAATCTATATAAAATGTAAGGCGTTAAACCCAACCACAGCTTTATTAACATGGCAATGTTTTTATTAGTAATGTGTTTAAATCTATAGGTTTCATTAAAACTTCTGCCTGGAAATCCTGCCATGGAGATTCTTGTTAATACACTTCTTGCTAAATGGTGCCAATGCTATATTCTGTCTTCCGATTGTGCACCTGTATTTTTGCCCTGTTACTCTGCCAATAGAGTCTACAGGAGGCTGTGCTGACTCTTTTTAAATGTTCTGGATCAAGAAACCTGGCCTGAAAATGGTGTGCAGCACTAGAATGTGAACGGCATATGGCGCATCAGCACATAACAATCTCATTTTGCATAAGTGTGGACCCAAGCCTCAAAATACACTGTAGCTGTAGGCTGTCTTTGCTACCATCACCTTTTTTAGAACTTAGATCCTAATATTTTCTTCACCCTGACTCATGAAAGCTGCCCCAATAAGGGGTTCTGATATTCTCCATCTATCTTTATTTGTACTAGCTCAATCACCTAGAAGGATCAAACTAAACACAGCCAATCACAAAGTGGCCAAAATATTATTAGGACTATATTATTGTCATGGCAAATGAACTATATAGTGCATCTAGAGCTAAAATCTTTTTGGGTTTTGGATACAATGGTGACAGTTTTTATTGCTTTCTGAATCCTCATTTGGGAAGATTCACTCTTCCTATTTGACCTGGTAACTGTTGTCAACCAGGAACGAAAGGGAGTAGGAGTCCAAAAATGTTGAACAAGAAAATCTACTAATAAGTGACACTGATTTAAGAGGACATGTAAAGACAATGAAACCCTCCTATTTAACTGCATAAACGTGTATGGTAACCATTTAGTGCACATGTTAGCATGCCAGTTGTTTATGGCATAATTCCTGGAAGCAATATGGATCTTCTTGCCTCTCTTGAACAACATTCAAATATCCGCCTCCATGTGAATGATGATGCGGTTGAATATTGATGAGCTGCATTTGTAACTAGAGAACTGGAGATGGCCCATAATCCTTTGTGGCACAGTGAACCGCATTCAACCATGCACCTAAGCATTTGGCAAACACTGTGACTGACTCCAAAAACTGTTTTGGGTGCATATAGAGGTGTCCAGGAGTGGCTAACCATGTGGTTTTACTCTGCATGTTTCTAAGAAGCCTTGCTGTTACTTATAGTGTCTGCAGCACCTGAAGGTAATGAGAATCCTCCTATTGAGACACAGACAACAAAAAGTAATATTAATATTAACTCTTCTCCATCTTAAACAGAAATGGCTGACTTTAAACACACTTTTATACTGCATATGGTGGTTTCACCAATACCAGGCAAATAAGTGTGCTGTGAAACATGGTACATGGTATTCAAGAAGAACAGGATTCATTCAACCTGCGAGTGACAAGCGGGTCACACGTACCTGAGAACAACCCAGAGTAAAGGACTTGGCATCAAATGGTGATTAGTTATTTCCTTCTGGCATTGCTGATTGCCAGCAATCACTACGTGTACAGAGTTCCCTGTTAACAAGCTCTCCTGTAGGCAGCTTGCACTCATTATTTTTCCCTGTCAGAGTTCTGACTTTAGGAGCAGATGGAACATTTCATTGGCCTCTCAGAGGGGAACAAATATCAGCCGACTACTGATTGAACCAGCAATGTTCCGGTCTTGTAATGTTCCTTTTCTTAATAGTAATTGCCAGAGTGCCAACCATCAGACGGAACGGGTTAAATTAGCATTTTATCATTCGCTATAAGCCTCAATGACTTGTCTTCTCTCTTCTATGACATCATCATTGAGCCTCATGTCAATATACCATTCATTTATAAAAGAGGTATGGAAGATTTTTAATTTAAAGATCAGTTCTGGGTAGCAGGGGGGCCCTTTATACTGCACTGCACAATGCAACTGTGGCCCATCTAGTTTAGTCTAGCCAAGCCCCATAAAGTTTTTCTTGCTTAGTAGAAAAAATAGAGATTTGCGATTGGAGGAAAGCAGATCTTGTAATCTTTGCTCTTCCATTCACAAATCTCTTTCTACTCAATAAAGCAGAGGACCAATCATGTGACTTAAACAGATCAAATGCCTGGGATGTCCTAATCTAAGGTCATTCATTTTTAAGTCATGAAAGAGTGAAAGAGTCATGAAACTGGCACACTGCAATACACATTTGTAGAGCACATCACCATTCTTTTTAAATGTGTCTTTAGTTTACCAGAATTCAGAGGACACTTTGCAGGTGCAATGACAGTGCAGATCCTGAACTCTATGTTGTATAGTCTTGTTTCTTCACTTCATCACCAGTTACATTCAAATATCTGAAACAGGTATGAATCTGATTGGTCTCTGTGATACAAAATACTTTCTGTGCATTAAAGGTGGAAAGGAGAGGAGCTTGTTGTGTCTGGGAACACTTCCCTTGCAATAAAAACAGTAAAGCAGGCTCCTAAGAGGGAATATATATAATATTATATTGGGAAAATATATATAGGATTATGACACACTGGTACTATACCCCAGATAAATCCTACACTGAGTAACTTATGCTGGCGATGCGGACAGGCAATTGGTTCCCTATACCATATTCTGAGGTCATGTCCACTGATAACCCAATTTTGGGGTTGACTGGCTGGAAAAACACCAAGACATTTGGTCCATAAGGGACCACTACCACCCATTAAAAAATGGGGTGTTGAGGTTACACTGATTATTTCAACACATCATACACTCTCCCACTCTATGGTCTGTTTATGTGCAACCCTCCTCCTCTTCACCACCAGGCTCCTTTTTTTTTCTTTCTAGGTCTTCTGTATATCTTTTTTATACTTCCTTTGTTAAGATGTTTGGACCTTCAACTTAAAGATCCAGATATCTTCTCTAAAAGTAGGTGGGGCTGGAGTAATTTTAGGAGCCCTTACTGATGTTTCAGACTAAAAAAGTTCTTTGAATATGGGTTTGGTTGTTTATCCTAGCATACAGATTGACATACTGCATCCTATGGTATATTTATTTATATATGATATAGTGGTTCATTGGACCAGTACCAATGGATCACCTGCTTGACCTATAGTCTAAATGCTAAAAATGATGTGATGTAGGTGATATAATATACAACATCACAACAACCACTGGAATATTTGGTGGCCCTCAGAACCTTTCCAGCCATGCTCCTAATTGGTTTACATAATGAGGGGTGGATGTCAGTTGTTATTTATGTTTCTCTTTACCTTTTTTGTAACTATCTTCTATGTTTTACGTTTGTACTTTGTAAATTAAACAATAAAATCTTCAATAAAAAATTATATTTAAAAAAAAAAGTAAAGCAAAGAGGGGTTCCCAAATTAACAGACCACTGACAACAAGCATTCAATTGGACTGGTTAGCTAAACAAGAAAATCTACAGTGCTCAGTTGGTCAATTTATTATTTGAAGTCTGTATACCATTGGGTAAAATTTCCTTTCACATTCTGTCCTTGAGAGTTACCAGGAAGTTAGACAAAAGTTTCAGAATTGTGGGGAGTATGCCCCTCTTCCACAATTATACTTAGAACAGTCACCATGAAAAAAAATTCCACCTGCCTCTTGTATTTCATTTTTCCTCACTTTTTTTTGTGGCAGTTTATTTACCAATACAAAGTGCTGGGTTAGCCTCTCCAATGGGAACTAAATAAATTGTAAATTGTAAGCTCTTCTGGGCAGAGTCCTCTCCTCCTGTGTCACTGTCTGTATTTGTCTGTCATTTGCAACCCCTATTTATTGTACAGCGCTGCGTAATATGTTGGTGCTATATAAATCTTGTTTATTATTATTATTATTATTAATAATAATAATAAACAGTTTTGCCTGGAGATATATGAAAAGCTGAATTCCAGCACAACATTTTAAATATATTTTCAGTAGCAGCAAAGGCTATAAATCCATTTCAGATTTTTCTTTGGAAACCCAAATATTGCCTTGCAAATGTAGTGGGGTTTCATCACTGTGAAGCAAATGTCGGTGCAAAGAGTAGAGAGTAGGGGGGGGGACCTAAGTGGTCCATCCATCGCAGGTTGCCTGCAGGGGGGAGAACTCAAGACCTGCCGACCTGCACAATAAGAAGAGTAGCAGTCTTTTAATATAGTATGTTTCTGCAGACAAAGAGTGGGAGATATTTACTGCTGGGAATATGTACAGATCGGAAAAAATGTACCAGACATCAACATTTAAATATTGTAAGAATACTCATATATAGACAATATTTATTGACCCACAGTTTAGCTTTAATTCACCAAATACGAGAGAAATAAGAAAAAGAGAGATAAGAGAAATATAGCAATACTTTTATTAACATTTATGTTAATAGCTGGTGATACACCTCCACCAATAATCTACCTGAAACATTCACTTATATGCTTTCGGAGTTTGAGATGGGCTGATATAAGCGGTGACATGGACAAACAATAAGAGGAGGTGCATTCCCAGCTGTTACTGGCTGCGGATTAACAGTGAACCTTCAGCATTTCCTCATTGACCATTGGATCATCAGAGATAAAGCGCTTTCCCACAGGGACTTCCATTTATCCATGTTTGATACTACTTTTAAGCCGTTGGAATAAATGAACAGTTTTTATTTACCCTTTTATGACCAGAGGACTCTTGTATGCATAGGTGACCACCAAATTTAGCAGCCTCAGCCGGTGTTGTATAACATGACGGTCTAAATAATTATGTTTTGGGGACAGGTAAAGCTTTCATTGGGTTGAGTTTGCATAAACACACAACTCGGGTTTATTTAAAAAAATGAAGATAAAATAAATAAAAATAAAACATGTTTTATGTTCATATTTCATTGATATTTTTGGTATTTTTTCCTATATGTAATTATGTATTTATATATTTAACACTATACTATTTTTACTTTTGCATAGTGGGATACACAGAAAGATACTTATTGACAGCTGTAGAAATATTGATTGATTGAAGAATATGATGATCACATGATCAGAAACAATGCCAACCATAAGTAGAGCCCAGGTCAATGATCAATGGTCATTGATAGGATGATCACAAAGCTAGGAGAGTGCACAGCTGTATGCATTTACCTGTAAAAGGTGCACAGATTAGCTTTCACTAAGCATGGGGGTCTTAAAATGATAGTTGCCTGGTTGTCATGCTGATCCATTGAATTCAACGTCCATGGAGACTCTGACATATACTGGAGGGTGTTGATGTACTAAGAGAATATAAGCTGTTCGCACAACAATGTGGATTATCCGCTTGGAATTGCATATTTGACTTAACAGTGAACAGGATGATGAAATAAATCATCCAATCATGTGCAAGATAAACTTTTTTTTTTGGTTTCAATGGAAGTGTTTGGGTATTTGAAGTATCACCACTTTCACTATGCAAAGTAATTTATCCCTTGTAAAGTGATAATTCATCTTGGTAAGTGGACAACCTAATTTCCAACAGTAAATCACTATGCAGGACAGGTGCCTTGCCTTCTTTGGCTCCATACTTGTTAGAGTAAGTGATTTAAAGCATTAAACCAAAGACAGTCATACAACCAGCATTTTACAGCTCGTATAAGTACCTGGTGTTTGGTATGCCATGATATGTCTTTTCAAAATAATATACACTTTGGGAGCAGTGAAACTGACGTTTACGGAAATGTTCTCTAGTGAAGAATCTTCAGGTCTACTTGTTTTCAATGGCAGTGATAGATGCTCCATCAGAAGACATAAATATCACAATCACTGTTTTATAAATATGCTCTTTGTATATTTACCAAAGAATTTAAATTTTGTCTCATCTGTTCAGGGATTAGTCTTGGATATTGGGAAAAATTATGATACTTGGGTCTGGTGACCACGTGGTTGAAATGGTCCAATGGATGTTGGAGAATTATTGCGAGAAAGGATGATTATTTCTTTTCTTTCATGATCATTTCTAGTTACAGATGAATGAATGCGAGCTGAACACACAGCACTCTTCTGTCCTATGAAGAGGGGAAGACAACCACCCTGATCTGCTCTCCTCCATAAGACTGAATGGTGGTCATTTCCAATCAGATGAGACAAGAATGATGTTCTTCTTGTGTGACTATTATCTGACATATGTACGTAGTCTAACTGCTAACTGGCAAATAGTGGAACTTCATTCCTATGGGAGTTTTTTGCCAGGACCCCTAAATTGGTTAAACACAGTATGGTCACTTCCAATGTGAAAACAAATGGTTCCTGAGTGATTTATGCTTAGGCTCGAGCACTGTTATATAGAGAAAACATGGTGTGGCCAAATATATGCCACCACCAACTTTACAAAATGTGGCATTTAGGCAAATAGGAACATTGAGATTGTCATGCTGTCAAGAGAATTACAATGCCAGAAAAAGTAAACTTTTGTGCCTTTTGGTGACTACTATCATCCAGGTAGGTCAGTTTAAAACCACATTCTACTTGTAAACTAGACAGACGTATTTTACTCACCTTCTACAATGTACACCACCATAGACATCAAAGTGTATGATTAATTGCACAGCTCTGTAACCTAGTCATTAAGCAACAAATAGTATGAAAATCTGAAATGAAGTGCAGCGTACAAAATAAAAAGAAGACAGCTACAAGCAAGCTGTGATTTATTGAGTAGAACCTTGCAAACACAAATCTCAACAAGCATACAGCAACAGCCAATTCCTCCCAAATGAATATAGTTTTATCAATTTAAAGTAAACACATTTTTATTCCTACTTTTCCTATGTTTCATTTTCCACTTTTTTTTCCACAAGATTTCCACTTTTAATAGTGTCATGGCAAACTTCTTTACAAAATTTAGACTTCATTGTTTGTTTCATGGAGAGGCATTTATTCGTGAGATCCATGGTAATTGCTGTTCAATATTGTTTTTACTGGGCAGAGAACGCATTGGAAGGCTTTTTACTTTTGGGCAGTTGAAAGAAGTACTGGAACAGTGGTTATATATTTATCTTTAATTTTTCTGTATAATGTGGACTATCATAGTCTCCTGAATCTGGTGATTTTCCTACTTTGTTTCACTGATGTGTAAGTGTATGAGGCTACAAATGCTGGATAATTGTGAACTGAAACAAATGCAATTATGAAATATTATTTTCAACTAAGTAAATTTGATGCCTTTATATATATAAATATATATATATAACAGTCCTGGATGCATTTTATAGTTCACAGGTGCATGGTCCTGAAAGGTCATGCTGCAGTCCCTCTTCAGCACTTCAATGCAGTGTGCTTGTTACACATCAACCAAACTTGTAAGAGGGACATCTTAAAGCACAAAATATTTGGTAAAAGGCCACTTTCCTTTAATACAGTCAAATTATAAATTATAGAGCAAATATAATCAGTTAAAGATGCCTATTGCCATATACAGAGAGACAGGACTACTAGGGGTGCTATGGCTTGCACAGAGGTGGTGTGAGCCCTGAGAAGGGCCAAGGCGCAGAGTCCAAGAGTACCGTATTTTTCGGCGTATAAGACGCTCCGGCCTATAAGACGCACCCAATTTTAAACGAGAAAAACCTAGAAAAAAAAGATTCTGAACAAAACGCGGTATCGGATGAGTATGATTTTTTTTATTATATTTAACATGTATTCGGTGTATAAGACGCACCCACTTTTCCCCCCCAGTTTTGGGGAAGAAAAAGTGCGTCTTATACGCCGAAAAATACGGTAACTAGGTTTTCTCCAGAGCCAAGAGTAAGGATGTTGCGCTGCTGGTTACTGCCAGGTTGTGGCTTGGGTGCACCAAGGTGGGCAAAACATGGTACCAAATCACAAAGCAGAAGGATAGTCGAAAAGAGCCGGGGTCGAGGCAGGCAGCAAGCAGAAGAGGTCAGGTCACATGCCAGGGGTCAATTGCCAGGGATCCAAGACACCAGACAGACAGACAGAAGACAGACACCAGTGACACAAGGGCCACTGCGGGCACAGGCAACACAGGAGAACAGGAGGCACAGGTGACACAGGGAAATCTACAGACAGACAGGAACACTGGAACAGCACAGCAAGGGATTAACGCAGGAGCTGGACAGAAGAAACACTGAATTAGGCACCAGGTGAACAGGAACTAGCTCACAGAACTATGGGCTATGCACAATGGAAACACGTTGCACGAACACTGAGTGCAGTGTGGGAGCTAGCTAAATAGCCAGGGATGATTAAGAGGCTATTTCCTGATTGGCCGGTGAAGCTGATAAAGCTTGCTAGCGTAGGCACGCCCAGAGTCAGAAGTGCCCGCATGCACAGGAGAGACACGTGAGAAGTGTGACACCTATTCTTTTTTTCACCACTACTTTTTCCTAGAATAAGGTCAATATTTTATAGAAGTGATTAAAAATTTAAGAGCAAAGAAGAACAGAGGGATTGTGCACCTAAAACGGTTCAATCCCTCTAAATCTATGCTTATGATTATGACTTGGCACAAGGTGATCACCCCAAATGTTCAGCAGCTCACCAAATACAGTCAGCAAATTCCAATCTGCAAACAGGATCTCCTGTGTCTTCTTTCTCTTTATCCTATTGTTACCTCTTTATACTGTTTACCTTGTTGTCCCTCTGTGGTAGCATCTTACTTGTTTTCCATCCACATTTCCTGTTATCATTTTATTCTTTTGTTTTTTCCATCCTGTCGTTAGCTGTCATTAAGTTACCAGACACATCTTGTGATAGGGTGACAAAGATTGTCTCCATTGTGCTCTATTATTGTCATTGTGCTCTATCATTGTCATGACCAGGGTAGCTCGGACCTTCTAGCCCATCCTTTATAAACACCATTGTCATAACTACCGCCTACTTCCAAACCTCCCCTTGCTTACCAGCCACTCCCCCCCATTAAATACCCCAACACAAAATCTTGGATTTTAAATTGGCTGGCAAGCAGCCGTTTATTTAAAACACCAATAAATAAAGTTAACTTTCCAAATAATTAACAAACAAATATCCAAATAAAATAAATGCCAAATAAAATTACATTTTACACATTGATAAGCATACATTAACATAAATTAACACAACACTCCGTTATTAATATAATTATTATTAAAACGGGATTATATAATGTTAACATATTACATTGAATATAGCTTAATGAACCAACAACTTAATTCCCCTTTTAATAATACATAACCATTACAACAGTATCCATAATGTTATCAAACTCCCAATTATACACCCAAACAACCAAGCTGCAGGTCTCAGAAGGCAAAATCCCACCCAACAAGAATTGAACTCTTCCAACATCTCCACCTTGGCCCCTAGCTGCCCAGCACTGCCTTCAGGAGCCATAATCATCCGTTCACCATAAAGGGGAGACCCCACCAAAGGGGATCCCCCCTGCCAAAATCCACCACTTTTCCAATACATTGAATCCCTGCCTTCCAAGACCCCAACCGCTAAAACGAACCCAACTCTCAACTCTAAACATAAGAGGGAGGGTGGGTGGGAAACTTTTTCTTTCCAAAAGAGGGCCTCTCACTATCATCCAGCCCTTTTAACATCTCCCATTCCTAATCTCCTCCTACCCCACGTTGTATACTAGCCCAGCCCCCTCTAGCAACACTACCTTTTTCTTAACCCCTTAAAAGCTCTGGGCTAGGCCTCGCACCTGGTCATGTGACCCTGCGCCTAATTCTTATGGCTACGGGCCTCTCTTTATGCTCTACCATTGTCACCTGTGGCACATCCAGATTTGATAGAGATGACACATGGCCATTTTAAAACATGTTATAAAGCTATGGTCCAGTTCATAAAGGCCAGGTTCACAACTCCTAAAACATTTTCTGTGTCCTACCCACCCATTCCCTGTCTTCTTCTGCTATGTTATTCCCAAAACTATGCTCTCTCCTCTCTGCGAAAACTCAACATTATTTTGATTTAGTCTAGAACTGTCTAACTTTAGTCCTTTGGGGCAAATGCAGGATAGTGCTTTTATGTAAAAATAATAATTTTCTGACAATTGGTAAACCAGGCATACTACATTTATTGCTTTCAGTTCAGAAATATTAAAATATTGTGTGGTTCCTGGTCCTTGTGGACTGGAGTTGGATGCCCCTGATATAATCTATTTAACCTTTCTTTCATTTGATTTATCTGTACCATGCCTGTCTTTTCATTGTGGTGCAAAAGCTTTCCTTTCTATCTTTATTCTCTATTTTGCCTTTATCTTCTTTCAAACCAACTCTGCTTTTTGTTATTCGCCTCTGTATCTTTATTTTGTATCTTGCTTTAGGAGACGGTATTCTAACACATGTATTGGCTTTTCCCCTGTCCTAGTTGATCTGTCTCAATGAATATATTTAATAGTTGATTGTATTGGCCATTAAATATGTAACACTGCAAATTGTTAGATGAGTGTCCATGTTTGTGAAAAGTATACCAGATTAGGTAACCTAATCTACTTCTTCAAATAAAGGAACTGCCTTTTTTATTTTCTGGAACCACGCTGTTGGGGCAGTCACATGAAAAATAAAAGTAAGATTGATTTCCCAATACCAACTCTAATGTAAAACAGGGATCTGGCTGCTAATATATATGCTAGTATATCAGAACCATTGTACCTGGTATTAGTTATTATTTCTTATCATTTAACAGGTGTAGCATACCTATAGGGAAGAGATGACAGCCACACAATGGGTTGTTTTCAATCCATGGGAGTAGAAGGCTCCAACTAGCAAGTTGGCCTTGGTCTCCAAGACAAGTTACAGTTGTCTCTATATATTTCGAACGCCTAGGTGTCTTTTACTGACACCTTCAGAAAGGGGTCTTTTTTGGCTAAAACTCTTAGAAAAGCATTATTTTTACAGTTGTACTACAATGACTTCCCCTGTGATTCTGTCTTTAGTGCCTCCGCTTTTGAGTGTCCATCTAAAGTTAACTGGCTATGAAACAATATGTAGGGGGTGGTGCTATATTCTTTCTCTGGTAAAGTCACAGTAGTGTATATCACCATTACTCATACCCTTGCTCCCATTCCTTCTCCATAAATCAACAATTGAGTTGAGTGATCAGGTTTATATATTTACCACTGGATCTGAGAGAGTTTGGGTTATGCATTTAGGATTAAATGACTGGTAGTGCGTAGGTAGGTCTTTGGGCAATTTTTGACCTCCTAGGTAATGGTACCTTTGTAAAAATAGCCAGTCCAGGCCTGCACATTTGTCTTCAAAGCATTAAATTTGGCAAAAATGACACTATACTAAAAAGATAGGTATAATTATCATGACAATGATGAAACCACAAAGGCCAAGGACTGTAAATGAGAAAATTTATTCCGGTACTGTAGCGCTATGTGGTAGTAGACACTACTGCAATTACCTGGCATGTCTTATTTATGATACAGCATTGCCAACTGTGACACAAATTCTTTAATTACTCAGACATTCCATGCGGAGGTTGGTGTAATAATAGCTTAATGGTCTAATGAAGCACTAAAGTAATGTGTGCAGACGTGGTGTTCGGTCGTGCGTGGATGCAGGTTGGAGGTTGCAAAAAGATCAGCAGCACTTAAAGGTTGCCAATGTAAAGAAAACAAAAGACATCTGAAAATAGGAAAACTGTTAAAAGTCACTAAACATATCAAAGACAGAGGTGTCAGTGGGATTGTAACATCCTAGTAAATTTGTAAACATAAACATGCATGCCTAGTACCCCAGATTGTATATGTGTATGCAGCAGGCACCCTTGGATTATATTGGATAGATTATATTTTATTTCCACCAAGTGCCGATATCTGAGATTGTTTGTTGAGGTAGAAATGGAAATGTATTTTTTTCACTTTGTTCCACTTTATCCAATGCCTAATATTTGCACCCAATTTCCTTCAATGATAGAGCAGCTACAATGTTTTCTTTATTTACCCAACGCCTTACAAAATACGTGTATATTGCCATCTCTGCCTATTATGGGCAGCACAGCTTGTGTCAATGACAGACAGATACAGACAGTGGCACAGAAGGAAAAAGGGACCCTGTCCAGAAGAGCTTACAATCTAGGAGGTAGGGAAAGTAGTACACAATAGGAGGGGAAAAGTGTAAAAAAATATCAGTATATGTTCCATAGGGCCACCATTGGGGGAACAAAGAGGTATTGCTGTACCCTTGACTTTTGCAATGCTGAAATTTTTAGACATGGGGGAGGAGAGCCCAAAAGGTTTAAAGTTGAGAACATTTTGATTGCGGTCCTGCTTGTCAGCACTTTCCCTACTAGCTGTAAGGCCCGGGTCAATACCAGTATTCCCCAGACAATCCCCCAATCTACCGCAGTCTTCGCCTATAGCCGCCCCTGCTCAGCCTCGGGAGACTGGTTGTGTTTCCCAGCACTCGGTTGCCCCCAGGACTTGGTGCGCAAGGGATGGTGTCTGGAGATAGACCGGCAGCCAACCCGGACCCAACAAATGCAGAGTACAGAGCCCACAAATGCAGAGTTCAGAATGTCAGGAAATCCAAAAACAAGCCGAGGTCAAAAACACAGGAAATCAGTCCATCCAGTGAACTACAAAGAGAAAGGCACAAACAGAGTCGGGGTCACAAGCAGAGGTCGGTCCAGGCAGAGTTCAACGGATAGTCAGGAACAGGCACAGGTCAATAACAGAGAATACTCAAAAATCAATCCAACACAGGTAAGCCCAGAAGATGCTATAACAAGCACATCTGACTTGGAGCAGAGAGGCTACAAAGCCCCAGCAGCCATTGACAGTATGGAAATAACAAGAACCACTCTGCTAATCAGCTGCACACAGCTCCAATTCCCTTCAGCTGTGCAGCCTCAGTGCAGAGGATGCCGAGAGAAAAATCCCAGCTACAGGGATGCAGCAACCCTCGGGGCACTGATCCTGAAAAACCAGTGCTACCGTGAGTGCAAACACCTGAGGGAAAAAGCTGCACGCGCCCTCCTACGGTAAGGCATCGCCTGGGATCGTAAGTCCAGAGTCCCCCTCCTAACACTAGCACATGTGAATGCAGATCCATTGATTGACTTTTAGCACTGCCTCTCCCTCTCACTGTCCTATGCTGTACAAGTCAACATGTACTATTTATATGTTATTTGTTATATGTTACTATGTTATATGTAACTAAAAATACATGTAATGATTTTAACACATACATACCTGCATTAATTGGTATTTTTTTTTTATCTAATTCATCTGAGGTTATGTGGTTTTTCCAATGAACGGTGTGCTTTAAAATCTGTGGCTACATACATGAATGGGATCTGCATATAGAAGTGGGCAATATATGGTACCAGAGCATACTAGTTTTGGTTTCCATATCTCCGTTGCTCACACAGCCCCATAGGGATCTCAGTTGGCTACGATCTAATTATGGGGCAAATGTGCCCCCCCCCCCGAGCCAATCAATTAGCCCAAGCACTGGGATGAGTGCTTATGCCTATTGAAATACCAACCACACTTGGCCATAGAGCAAAATCGTTCTCTTCTGTCCATGACTGCAGAGTTTTTTTAATTCATTAATAATTCTGTGTGATTTGGCTGTGCTCATTCCCTCTATCCGTCTCTACAGAAAGTCGCCTAACAGCCTCTGAGAAACTATTATTTGCAAATCTGCTTTGTGACAGCAAATCTCACAGCATTTCTAATTTGCATCCCAAGCTTTATAAATGGCTTTAATTATCCCAGAGCAAATTCACACCAGCCTCCAGGATTGTGAACACAGCCTGCTAGTCACCAGGACAATCAAAAGAGCTTACCTCGACAATTTCTGCTGCATAATTCCCGCAATTCACCTGCCTGCATCTCTTCCTCTGGGATGACTCTCAAATCTTTCAGTCCCTTAAAAGCATCAAGAGAGCAATTATTTCACCTCTCTTTGCACTATTATTTTTAGTATTGATTTTATTCTTTCATATCTAAAGCTCTTCCTAGTTAAGTTTCTGTTCTGGGAGAGGAGGCTGTTTAGGAGTAACATTCGTACCTAAAAAAAATCTCATTTTCAGGTAAGGTTACATCAAGGCAGCCTAAAACCAAATCCCTTGGAAGGCAATTCTTTACCATAGCAACCAATCCCAATTTATCTGGCCAAAACCCTAGAGCTGGGGAGAATTTTCTATAACTCATACAAGAGTTCAGGATTGTGAGATAGTGGCATTGAAAGTGTACAAGAAAACACAAATGGTAATTGGATTAGCAATACAGCTATTACAGAATAAATAATTGCAGTGCTTCCATGGGATTTAAAGGATAAGTGCACTTTTGGAATAAATGTCAAGGCTGAAATAGGCAAATGTCCTAATCATAAGTTTAACTATCAAGAGGGACCTATTTCTAGAAGAATGTATGATATGAATTCTCCAAACCACAGTGGTTTGATGCATTGTGTATATCAAGATACTCAATGTAATCATTTATTCTGGCTTTGGGGATTGGGAGTTTGGGGAGCAGTCTGTTAACAACTGACCTGGACAATACCCTAACTAAATGACAATAGGGCTCTATTTATAAAACAAGGAAACTGACATTCCCTCTAACATTCCCTGGTGGGAATCAATTACACATGACCTGGAAGATTCCCACAAGGCAATGTTTGAGGGAATGTCTGATGTTTGAGGGAATGTCTCTCAATGTTTAAAAATTAGTGTCTAAGTGTCTGCTTCAAAGGGCTTCTTCTACAAATTGGCCTTTCATTCCCATAGTAATGCAAAAACCACTAAAAGCAGGTGAAATGCAGGTCAGAAGGAAGTCAATTGAATTTCAAATGTCAATGAATTCTGAATGATCTTCGAATCATCTCGGGGCTCATTCACACCAGGGTGCTTGAGTTATGGTGCTGCAACACAAACATGCTGCTGGGGAGGAGCACTACAATACATTGGTTAAATGTAGCTGTATAATATATTTACTTTTGTTTAATACTAGGCTCAGAAAATATTCAAAATACATTACAAAAACACACATATAATATATACATAGAATATATACAGTAGATACCATAAACAAAACACATTAAAACAATACATAACAATCATAAAACATTTCTTCTATAAATTGGGTTCTCTTTAAATTCCTGGGCAGCAATGGGCTCATATCAAAATATTACTTTGAAATGATGATGGACGGTAGCATGTTAGCAATACAATAGATAAAAGTGTATAGTACATTTCTGGGTCATAGTGACAACATTATTTTAATAACCTTGCCTATCTCTGTAATGGAATTGTTGCAGGCTGTCTAGGCATTTCCGGGGTAATTTGTGCCCCTGCAGTCAATATAATTCTTATGAAAAGGCTTTAGCTGATTTTCTTATCCTGACCAGCTATAAAGTGCCGGAGCTCTTTGCAGCAGCCCGTCTGTCTCTGCTCCCTGATGGAGGCCAGGAATACGACAGGTTTTTAAGACAGAGCAGTGTGCAGTTAAGATAATACAGAGCCATCAATAAAAGATACAATATTCTGCTACTCTTGAAATGATAACAAATTCTAGGATATAGGAAAAAAGCCTGTGGGTGACAACCATAAAGAATCATTGCAGAAATGTGGCCCATTTCTGTTTTATGACATTTATTTACTTCATAGAACTTTAAAAGGGGTTGCATTCAAACCTTTACTTTACCTTTTTATCTCCATATGACAGCAGGGGTGAATAAGTAATTCAAACAGGCCTGGAAGAATCAAAAAAGCCCATCTTCGATTAGGAAAGTTTTGGGGTTTGGTCACACTTTGCCCAGGGTAACAATGGTTCTCAGGACAAATGGGTGAATCTCCTCAACTGGAACAGTATTAAAACATGATCAGGGAGTTCTAACCTCCCCTTCCTCTCTATCCAAAACTAAAAGTTTGGACTTTAAGATTCAACATAACATTTGTCCAATATTTTCCTGACATTTGTCTATTTTCTGATCAAAATTGTATTTTCCATATATTATTATAGTGTTTCTTCCTATTCTCAAAAATCACTCATGTGAAAATTAAATCAAACAGGATTTAATAATTTTTTTTTGCTTTGCAATTTTTGAACTTTTTTACTTACTTTTTCTAATGCCTTCAGGTTGGTCTCATACCGGTAGCTGCCCCTCTATTTCTCTAGTCTTCATCTAGTGATGGGTGGTCCTAAATGGTGAAGAGAACACTGTGACATTGGGCCTGATTTATTAAAGCTCTCCAAGTCTGGTGAGGATACATTTTTATTGGTAATCCACAAAACCTGGAATGGCTTCCTTAAAATGTATTGGCTATTTGTTAGCAAATGTTTTCAATCCTGGACCAGATTCAATATAGGTATGCTGGATCACACTGGTTCACTGATGAAAGTGAATCCTCTCCTGACCTTGGAGAGCTTTAATACATCAGGATCATTATAATACCCTCTTTCTGTGCCATTGCACACACAATGTAGTGCACTGTGGTAATACCCACTCAAGGGGAAAAACCATGATGCTTTGCATTTACTTTGAGTGATGTTGACCATCATTCAACCCCAAAGATTGAGGACATGTTACTCAAAGAGAGTATTGTGGGAGGCAGCTTCAGGATCAAGTCGAGTATTTCAGCCAGAATTTGTATTTTGTAGACCGTGGTCCTGGTTTTACCTATCTAAATTCCCGAATGGCCATTTAATTGTAAAAGGTGCCTTCACTGACTCATGGGGAGGATCAGAAAATAATGGAGGTGGATTCAAGCTCATAAAAGTCCAGAATTACATATCTTTAGCCTCCTATATCTATGGATTATGTTGATAAGGTACTAAAGGTTACATTCTCAGCATGAAATGCTCAGCTCTGCGACAGGTTGACATTAAACTAGGACAATATGGCTCTTTTTTGGGTTTTTGGAAAATCAGCTTCTAGCTAATTGCAATTTCCATTGTCAAAGAAGATGCACAATGCCTCTGTGTTCTTCTTCTACACCTGTAACAGTTTTTGATAAATTGTTCTCTGTATGTTATAAGCACATGAAGCAAAATATGGTGCTAGAGCCTTCCTCCAGCCTCGAGCACATCACACTAAGTAAACAAGCATTAATGTCAAACAAGCCTTCACAGATGTCTAATGTGTTAGTCTATTCCCATCAGGTCATATTATTAGTGTACATTGTAGGAAGTAATGTTCAATATTGATCCCAATATTCACTGCAGAGTTGAAATCGGAGGCACACAGGGCCAGAATACTGTCCAACCAATATACTGCAGAGGTCATCTGCTGCCACACATGTGGCCCCCTGTGACCTCTTCATTTCTTTTATCAGACTCCCCTTTTTAACAACTACCACCTTTTTAGCAAGTGTCCAACTGTCCATTATGTAAAGAGGCAAAATGAAAATACATATTATTTTATAGGAGCCGTCTTCTGTATCTATGCATTGTATACATTAAAGTGACCTTTGTAAGCCAGTTCTCCATCTGACAGAGGCTGGCATGAGCCAAAAAGGTTTAAAAGGATTTAATAAACCCATACAAGGTACTGTATTTGCCTTTTTTAATACTAGCTTATTACATTCTATTAGATTGTTTGCTGTGGGCTACCATACCTGAAAATAAAAAAAAAAAGACATTTGAACAGCTGTGGACCAAAAATAACCTATTCTTTGCTCTAGACTTTTATTGCACCCTCAACTAATGATGTGTTCTATTTTTAATAGGTAGGGAAAGGGTTCTGTGCCTATATTACTGTATGATTTACCATTGGAGAGTTGCACTGCCCCACTGGGGAGATTCTCCTCACTTTCTGCTCATTTGTCATACTTGAGACCCATTGGGTCTTGGTAGTCTCTGTTGTAACAAGCCTGTACACTGGAAGGTCTGGATTTTTGGTCCATGGTGCAGCAGCTAATAGGTTTCTTGCAAAAAGTCACCAATAAAAGATACTGTTTACCATCCACCATCACTTATGATATCAATCCTGTGCTGGTTGGACCAGTGAGATATCATTTCATCCACCACTAGAAATCCAGCCAGTAAAGCAGGAATGTTGATTCAGTAAAGTGGAGTTGGATTTTGGTAATTCTGGTGCTAATGTTGCAGGTATCTGCTCTTCGATTGTCTTATGTTGCTATTTTTGTTTTCCATTTGAATGGGTAACCTAAGTATCACACGAGAAATCCACCCAAGAAACGTAGAAGGGTGGAAAACCTAAAATAGACTGACAAATCTGTGTTTTTATACCAAGAAATGTGAGTAATAGTAGCAGTTCCATTTCAAAGACACCATGGTTGGCTTTGTGGATAGCACTTTTGTCTTTGCAGCGCTGGGTCCAAGGGTTGAATCTCAGCCAGGACACTATCTGCATGCAGTTTATATGCTCTCCCCATGTTTACATCTGTATCCTCCAAGCAATCCTGTTTCCCCCCAAAAAAATGCTGTTAGGCGAATGGCTTCCCCTTCAAAAAGTGTTAATGACAGATTATTATAGTAGGCACTCTGAGGGCCAGTTAGTGACATGATTGTGGACTTTGTAAAGCACTACGTAACATATTGGTACTGTATAAATTACGTATTGTATTAAATAATGCAATTATTAATAATAAGTCAGCAGGAACAGTGTGCACAAACTGTAAGTAGACAGCACACTATCCCACCAACAAAATGCACACACTGTTCAGGGGCAAGCCGAAATGCACTGGAAGGGAGACCAGTAGTCTGGAGCCTTTAATTAAACACTGAATTATGCTAGTTGTACACCAATCAACTTGTTCAATATAAGTTATAATGTTTAACTGGAAATTAATCATATTACCACACACTGCAATCAATGCACAGTCTAACAGAAGAAAGGCACAGGAAACATAAGTGTATATGCGCTCCAGAATCTCCAGCAATTGATAAAGAGTTCTCAAAAACTCATTAAATTCTTTCACAATCAATGGAAATTTTTGGACTTAATAGATTAAGGTTCTTTCTGCACGTGACATTGATCTTTGGTTCATCAAATTCAGAAATTCAGAATTGACTTATGGACAAAATTCGTAGAACGATCGAATAAACTTCTCAACTGAACAGGAATATTGACCTGTATATGGCCGGCTAACACAATGACTTTGTGCTGTTGAAGGGAGAGAAGGCTGCTCTAACTCCAAGCATAGCAGTTACCTTCCAACTACATTTTTCACTTTAATGGTAATGAGTGTCAGTTTCATGCTTCATGCTTTGTGCTTCGCTGATGCCTGCTGATTCTAGTAAACTGAAAAGCTGAGTACTGGGTAAGCCCATAAAATTGGTCCCTTGATGTGCTTACTTTAACACCTTCTCTGTAGATCTGTACAACATGGTAGCCAGTCACAAACTCCTCATAACACTTGAAAACCCCACAAACACTTCATAGCAGTGATAGGTTATCATACCTCCTAACTTTCCTAGACTGGAAATTTTGGAATACTTATCAGCACAACAAATGTAAGAATAGGACACCCTTTCCGTTCCCCCAGCTGGAAACCCCATCATACAATTTTTTTCTTCATCATGGTTCAAGCTTTACCTCCTGTTCTTGCCCTTTCCAGTATGCCTGGGGGATGCCTAGTTAACCCTGGGGATTATAAACCCTCTACCCAAGTAAGGATAAATCTCCAGGCAGCTTCTGGAGTCACAAGATCTGTCAAAGGGAGCAGAACACGGCCATGTCATACTGTACTCCAGATGTCATGGCTGACAAAGCCGCTGTAAAATCAGAAAGCAAACTTGTAGTGTTGTCAACCGTCTGTTGAAAATTTGGGGGTTTGAAAAATAATTGACAGGTCCAGGTCCAGGTAAAATGGAAAACAACTATGAGCCCAATATGAATGCACACACACGCAAGGGGGCTTATTTATAAGGCCATGAATCTAATAAAAATGTAACATTCACTGCAGGTAGGTCTCCCAGGTGCTTTAAATGGCAGTGATCGATTCACCATCAGTAAATGTCACATTCACTAAAAATATTCAGCTTAGTTTTGCTCTATTTACACACAAATATTTATTTGGCCATGCATGTTACCCTTAATTTCTCCCGAAACTTGGATATTTGTATATAACAAAGAAACCCTACACTGATTGCTGCAGTCCCTGCACTGAGATCTTACAGGTCTAATATTTCTGCACCAAAAAAAATCTGTACTCTACATTTTCATTCTGGCACACAGATGCCATTTCCTTTTCACTGCTTTTACCCATGTGTATGGGATCAGGGATGGCCCACTTATTTTTGAAACTTCTTACATAGGAGGTTTATTTTGTGCAAGATTCTCTTCCACATAACTTTATTAATAACAAAAACATATTACCCCCCTTTACAAATCCAGCATTGCGTACATAAGACTGTACCATTCAAGTTCCATCTATACATCTCTTATCTTTTTGCACTGCTGGAGTGAAAAAAAAAATTTCTTGGAAAAGAAGATTACAGCATTAGTCCCAGCGCTATATACAGCCCTTAAATTCCATACATCTGTCTCTACACGCAAGCAGCTGCTAATACCCTGCTACGCCATCCCAATATAAAGCGTTCAATGACCAGTGCATAATGATTCCATATTTCATATATATTGCTTTGCTTTCAATCTCTCCAGGCACCCTACCGACTCCGCATTACGGGCTGTGGATATAGAGCTTACAATCAAATGTTAAAAAAAAAGTGAGAAATAGATTCATCTGTCTCCATGGTGATTACCGAATCTTCCATACACAGATAATTAGTTGTTAATATGATACACCACTCTATTGTATTTAAAGCTCAGTTTGCTGTTTTTCCTCTCACCTTAAGCTTCTTCTGCACATCTTACAACATCATCTTGCTATGAGGATATATAATGTCTTTAAAGTGCTCCCAACCTTTGACCTCCGGGCAAGGCGGCTGTAAGTACCCATGACATTGATTTTTTATGGCATCTGCAAAAACTCACTTTGTAGGGATGCTCATCATCTTAACCTTAAAGCAAGGGTCAGGTTGAGTGGAGAAGCTTGGGAGGTTAAAATCAATTTATTTTTTTAAAGACTTGCAAAGTGTTATGAATCAAAGTATGGAGGCTTTCAACCTTCTCATTATAAAAAAAGAGCCTCAATGTTAACCAGTCCTCCTCCCTGTGCTTTGTGGCATTGGGAGTAGTTGCTGACAGAAGACAGGGCAAAGTAGTGACGAATCCTTAGTGGCTGACTGATTCAGTGGGATAAATTTCAAACTAGCTTCCCATAGAAACAGACACACTTGCACACGAGATGCTCCACTTGCTGAGAAAAGCAGAGCGAGAGGCAGCGCAAAGCCAAACACAATGATGGGAGCATTTGCATCCTAACACCAAGCTGTTTCAGCAGCCTTTCCATCTACACAAGACAATGGATTTAGGCAGCCTTCCACAGAAGCACAGTAGGTAGTCTTTATTTCAATGACTTTCTTTTGTTTTCCATCTCTGGTCCATCAGTGATGTCTCTACTACCTGTCTTGTCTGTTCTCTTACCTGCAGCCAAATGCATCTGTTTATTCCTCTATGGCACCAACTAGGGTATTTTTGTAATGTTTTTGATTTGCTAGCTGTCAAAGTCATAAAGTAAGCTGATTTTGTGACTTTTTTTCTTAGTTGTGACAATAACCCGGGAGAAGAAAAAGTCACAGGAGAAGCTTTGCCATTCTTGGAATGGACTTCATTATCATTCTTAAACTGAAATGTGTTTAGTTGGTTGTCTGGTTAGTTGAAGTCTGTAGTAGTCCATTTTTTTGGGGGGGGGGGAATTTTTAGTGATCTCTAATGGTGAAAATAATTAGAAGTACTTTTTAGTTTTAGAACTAGAATGACTTTTGTTATAGAAAGGGACAACCTAAAAGGTGGACAGAACAAAAAGGTGAAAGCTGTACTCTACCCAAGTGGTGGACTTTTCTATTGATTTCAGAAGGTACGGTAGACCGGTTGACTGGTTATAGGGTAACTTTTTTGAGCGTCGTCTTTTAAACTTTACGCTGTCTATCGTTTGAATTAAATGACCGCTACGTATGCGGCTTTTTGAATGAAAACAAATAGGAGAGTGTTTTAATATGTAACTACAGCAACGTGATACAGACAAGTCCGGGAAATGCCTGAGCATCCATCTCTAGCTTTGTACTCACTCTTTGTCAGTGTCAATCGGAGGACACGGCGCTAAGTCTCCAGTCCCCAGCCTGACACAGCGGGGAGACTGATTGCTTGTGACACAGTTAAGCTCTGTGGATCTATGGGTAAACGTTGCTAGCATCCAACCGGTGGCTTATAATGCTAGCATTTAATGGCTCCCCTGCTCTGCAGGCATCTATAGCAACTAATGAGTTAAAATGTCTTCACTTGGCTATGCAGCAGTAGCAGTACACAAAATTGTTCCCTCGTGGGTACAGCAAGCAGCAGTATTCATGCAAGTTCTCTAAGACAGGAATGGTTATTGGGAGTGCGAAAGAGTTCATGTTTATTAGTGGCAAGTAAAAATGGGAATTTTATTAGGAATATAGTTATGATGGGTGTCATTTCTTATAGAAACATTTGCCACTCAGAAATTAGTGATTTTTTTTCATTCTTTTTTGACATTTAGTTTTATATTGTGGTTGTTTTATGCAGCCTGAGTATACCTGTCACATACCTTGGGAATTCCTAAGCCACGTACATTCAGCAATAACAAATAGATTGCAAATTCACCTAGCAATCCGTATGCACCTGTTGGACTGCAACCATTTATTTCTCTCCTTCTCATATTTATTTTAGGCTTTTTATGAGCAGTTGATATGTATTTTTTTTATTTTGATGCACTTGTCATTACTCAAAGGCAAGAAGCTACCCATGGAGTTTAGAGGGAGGTTTGACAATCCAACCGCCTTTGGGGCAGAAATTTCTCTGATTTTAAAATGTTTTATCAATGTGCAAGGTTGGCTTTTTGAACCTGACAGGTTTATGGTAACATGAAGGAATTAAAATTTAAAGATTAGATGTCACCAATGTTAACCTAATTCTGTGGCAAGATTATTGAATGGGAAATTCTAACCGCCTGCTATGTGTAACTGTGCTTTGTGCATTTGTTGCTCTTGGCAATGCCCTATATAATGAGCACAGTGGGGATGAATTGGTATCATTGACATTCTTGCATTAAATAAACACAAACATCTGTTTCACAAGCTAGTTTGGAATCCAGATCAAGGCTAATGTACAGAAAATATTATATAATACACTGCTTCAGGCAAAGACACATTTTTAAGTCTAAGGTTATTACTCAGGGGTGGTATCCATCCAGAGTCTGAATAAAAAGGTTTTTCTATGGCTCATGTTATACAGTTAAAATTCACATGAATACATAATTCAAGGACTTGTGGGTGGAGGGGCACAAGAATGAATTGCCTACAATATTTTGTAGACATAGTACATTTCATAAAATATAGTGACATGCTTTTAACTACAGATAGCTTTAAATTTTAATCTTGAGACTTGCACATGCTGCGGAGCTTTCACAGTGCTTGATGTGTATTCTCAGGTAGAAACCAATCTGCAGCATAGAGGGGCTGTAGTACCTTTGTACAGCCAGCATGGGTCACTGCAGCTCTTAAAATGTCCCCACCTTTGTACAACTCTCCAGTAGCTGTGGGGACCATTGCGGTGTAGCTACCTTTCTCTCTAGATCTATGGTTACATTACACCTTGTTTTTTTTTCAATATTATGTGATTATTTTATTATTGGAAATCTGAGTTATGTCTAGTTAGGCTTTTACAGTATTATTTGCTTTTCCATATATTATGTTTGTATGTTGTATAGATGTTATAGGCTTGTTTGATGAACAACTATTGTAATTCATCCAAAGGATAAGGCAATCTTCAGGTGGGAATTGAGAGTAACCTGTTTTTTTTTTTTTCTGCTAGAGTAGAGATAATCTTATGTCTGTGGAGGCAGACAGAGTTCTTAGGGGCAAATGTCAATTGGCAAGGATAGGAGCGTTTTCCCTTGGGCTTGACCCTTTTCCAATAATGAAACTTTGCGAGGATCATAGAGCAAACCTTGTAACTTTATGACTGACCCTGATGATTTTCTGTCTTTAGGAAGGTTGGATCATGTCTGATTGCAGGTAGTGACTATTGGAAGCCTAGGGGTTCATAAAGATGACTATTTAAGCAGCCCCATGTAGATAGAGTGACCACCACCACTTTTATTAGTATTCGTTTAAATCACAAAGCAGTCCCATTTTCATTGGACTGCACTAAACTGCTACTAAAACTGC
This sequence comes from Pyxicephalus adspersus, assembly GCF_032062135.1. Lineage (NCBI taxonomy): Eukaryota > Metazoa > Chordata > Amphibia > Anura > Pyxicephalidae > Pyxicephalus > Pyxicephalus adspersus. The sequence goes on from NC_092868.1 coordinate 44,564,088, forward strand.
CTTTATGGTTTATTGAACCCTTTGGTGAGTGCACAAAATTTGCTAATTTTTTTGCAAAGTGCAGTGCGAATGGTACATTGGCATTCAATGACAGCCACTAGTTCTCGACCTATACCTAAAATCCTACAAATATTTACTCTCTCATTGACTTCCCTTAATTAAAATAAATGTAATAGTCTGATAGTGTATAAATGCAAATATCTATCAATGGGAGAGAGACATGCTTTAAATTTTAATAGAGTGTTCATATTTAATTTCCTGGACTGCAAGGGACTGTTCTGGTTTTTGATCCATTTGAGTCCCAAAGTCCTGCAGATCCAATTGAAGGCCTTTGGGTTATGCTGACCAACATAGAAATAAATAGGCAACCTCCTCACTTTGCTATCTGGTTGACCTTGCACTTCTAGTGCCACCCATCAATCACCATTGTTGGGGCATTTTTCCCTACACTGACCACCATCACTGGGACATTTCTCTTTTCATTGACTTATTTCAATAAGACAAATTTTTTCCTCCAATTATCACCAATAAAGGATTATTTTTGTCCCACTGACCCCATTTACATGACCTTTTATGTTCTTTCTCCTAATTATTACATTTCTGTTTACATGTCGCAAGGTATGGGGACAATTTTGAGAATGTGATGTAGAAATATTTTTGTAGACATGCTTAGAATGATATTATCTTAGAAATGAAATATATTTACGTGTAAGCATTTGTTCAGTTGGAATAACTCAACAATCCGTTTCTTATGAATCACTATGTTTCCTAGTTTAGTCCATGGGGAGACCCACATAGGATGTAGTCATTTAGACTGATTCCTCATTATGTTAGGTTCTCTGAGGTCCTGATTTAGGAAAGACTGCTCTGTGTACCCTTTAGTCATGTAGCGGTTGGCAGGAGGAACCACCTGGGACAGAAGAGGTTGACACTTCCGGAAGTGTTGTTTTCCAATGAACCCTGAACCAGAGTATTTCTCTTCATCAGAGTGACACTTGTGATGGGTTGAGTGGTAAATATTTAGCTATTTGTTTACAGCGAAAACTTTTATTTGTTATATTGGTGACAGGGTTGCTTTAAATAATCAACTCACACTTATTCAGAAGACACTGATCTCATTTACATGCATATCTAAAATGAATCTTTTAAAATAGCAAAGGCAGAAAATGAGATGTATCACATATTTTTTCATTTTTCTTTTACCGTCACATATACAGTGAATACCAGTTAACACCTCTGTAAAATTCTATTTCGGTAAGGTATTAGACCTACATAGGGTGTGATATCACAAAGGTATTAGCTGGCAGCACAAGATCACCATCCCCAGCCGCTAGCTCAGACAGGTAATTAGCCAAGTGACGGCAGGTGCAGGAAGAACAGCAAAGTCAAACAAAAGCACCAGCTTTGCCCAGGGGGCGAGACAATCCTTTGCAATAATTCCAGCCAAGAGGTTAAGGAATAAGTATGGAGAGAAGAACTTCACAAATATTGCTTTCTTGCAGCTAGGCAAACATGAGCAGCAGTTTTTAAAATGAGCAGAAGAACCTTTTTTGGCAGTAGGTGAAAGAAGAGGTTGTGAGGCTGCGAGACATAAAGTTTATTATGGGTGCAATTAATGTTACACACATTGTGTTACTATTGTACATTGTGTTCTTATATATCCATGGTATATCTATAAAATAGGGGCATATTTATGAATTTCACTTTTACTGGTACCAATGAAATGGATTTTTGATACTATTTATATATGTGCATACTGATAACACTATAGTGTCATCAATCCGTTTCAATGGTACCACAAAAACTGTAATACAGAAATATGCCCCTATATCATAGATTTACCATAGATATTTATAAACACAATGTACACAAAGCTTCTATAGGTCATCAGAGACCTGTTTGGTCCTCTGGTTACAAATCCAGCCTATCTAATTAGTTTTTGGCACATGTATTTAAATTACAATGTCTTTTTGATTTGCATGTATGATATTATATTTTACCTTTTTGATTATGGCCCTGAGAAAGGGGGCTTTGCAATAAATGAGTTGGCACATATAGGACTTTTTTTAATATATTATAGGACTTTAGTATGAGGAATGAGATACTTTGTTTCCAAATACCCTGATACAGAGATGAGAGCAAATATTGCATTGCTGAAAACATACAATGCATTGAATTTTCTCAGTATTATAAGACTGCAGTAATTAGCAGCATGCACCATGGAGAGTCCTCTGACATCTTATACAGAACAACAATGGAATATGCAGGACATGTTTATTTCAGTACAATTTATACTTTCAGCTCTAACTCTTGCAGGTACACCTTCTGTTTGCCTAAGTTGGTAGGCGCATATCATCCTGTCTATATTTTGTTCACTATTATATTTGTGCATTTAATAATTACACATTTGTCTTGAATTTAGTTCCTCTGTATACACCTATTTATTTTTCTCAATTTTCTTTTATTTTATCTATCAGGGTGACTTACCAGTGCTCAAGATTAAAATTAGTATGGTGATCGCTCCACTGCAGAGATCCATCACTGTAGCATCATGACAACTCTAGATTTTGTTGATATAAAGCTGTGATGAAAGGCTCTTTGGAAATGTGTATCACAAATGGTTATTTGAAAAGACATTAAAAATACATAGAGCTGTATAAATATGCATTAGACAGAAATCAAAATTATTTAAGCTAGCTCTATTTTTTTGATAGATTTAGTTTTGTATGGCAGGTCTGTGAAATTATTTGCTTTGTGATTTGGGTATATAAGATGTATTTTTCCTATACGTTTGTTTGCCTAATAAGTTTACTTGTGGTTCATAGAGCTCAATGCAGTCGCAGCATGCATGCTGTGTCTATGGAAAGACTCACAGCGAAAGTTTTGGGTCTTCAAACCATTTCTATGCTGGGGGTATCTTTGTAGACAAGAGTACCTGTGTCAGGATTGTCATCAGCAAGGCACATTTAATTTGTTAGCATATTGTAAATGACAGTCAAATTAAAAGGAAGAAGTGTAGGGGGCACCTTGTAGCTTTCTTGCAATTTTGAATTGAGAGTCAGTTGTTCTTCTTGCTACTATACAAATATTAGCAAATATGTTGTTAAGTGAGTAAATATTCTCTAACTATCATTCAGCTGTCTATCGGTAAATTTGAAAAAGACTTACTAGTGATCTACGGTATATTTTTATTAATGCCAAAACCATTTAGGCTGAGGCCCAACTGAAAGTAGGGCCTACAATTCTCCACATTATTGTTCCTTTGAACTTCCTACGACCTCCTATTTGGTGCCTTCCTGCTTCAAACTTCAGGCTACTGTTCATCCTTTCCATTTTTTCCTCATCTTTACGTAATAAACACATGTAGGTGTAACTTTCATGCTCTTATGCAGGTCAAAGCAACCCCAACAATTTCTGCTGGTAACAAAGAGAAATACCGGGCATTTTCAGGCAGTTGTTAACATGCCTTCCACCAATGTAGGTAATTTCTCATATGGGGCTAGGGAGGAAGTCAAGTTTTGGAGATCACATAGGGCTTTTTCTTCACTTTTCTCATATTGGCTAAACAGGGGTCAGAAAGCAAAGGAAAGGTAAGTATATGATGTTGGAGGGGTAGAAAATTAAGCAAACCTGTTGCCTTGTCCTCTTTGGGCAATAGGAAAGTTCACTTTAAAGAGACATTTGTCACATTTGCTCATTCAATTCAAAAAGACATCTGCCACAAAATTCCTGGAGAAAAAAGAAAAAGTGGTCTAGGGTGACTTTACAATCACTTTGCCTTAAAATAACTTTCAAGTAAAACAACAATAATTTGAGTGTCTTATGTGTTAGGTTTGCTGTACAGCTATCTCTCTGGCTCTGGGTTCTGTTCAAAACTTTTAATATAATAGAACCGTGCTGTGATTCAAATCCAAAAATCTCAGAGATGTTCTGTATAAAGAAATAGCAATCATATAGGACACAGCATGATGAAGACTGACTTTTCATGACTGATTGATTCCCTATTCAGACAAATAGATTTGTGCAATTCAGTTATTTCTGGTCCACATTTTTCCATGGCCTCGATACTGAACAGTAGTCGTGACCTAACGCCACCAACACAATAATACATTTTCTTGCTTTTCTTTGTAGCTCATGGAATGTTGTATTTGCAAAGAGATGAATAAAATGCGATGCCATAAAAGTCACTATCTAATCCTAGGTCTAATTCGAGTCTAGTCATTAAAAGGTCCCCAGGCAATGCCCATGGTTGCCTTATGGTAAATACTGGTAAATTACTGTTTATTCATACAAACTCTATGAGATGCCTTCTCGGGGCCTTTTTGCAGGACTTGGAGCAAAAGAATAGAGTGGGACCTTCTAATTCCTGTATCACTGGAATTATACGAGGTAGGGAAATTACTCTGGAAAACACAGTATTTTAACCACTGTTGTATCTTTTAACTTTGTACTGGAATTAGCAGTCATGATCTTCCCAATTATTATTTTGGGGCACTTCGAAACTCACTAAATTACCAGATTTGTAAATTTTCTCTATGGACCCTCTAGAGGTAGGTTAATTACTTACTAATCTATGGAAGTAGATATCTTATCAAATATTGAAAAAGAAACCCCCAAAACTGAAAGCAATATTAGGTGTCTGAAGTAACACCAATGGTACCTGAAAAGTACTGCCAATCTGCCAATTATCTCACCCAGAATCCATTCTTCATGAAAATCAAGGAGATACCCAGCTTCATCTGCTTTATTGGATCATCAGGCTAATATCCTGGTTTAAGTGACTTTTTTTTAGCGCCTTATTTTGTTGGGGAAATCTGCACAGAGGTCTATATGATAACACCCTAATAGGGGTAATTAGGATAAAGAATGTAAGGACCAATATTTGACAGGAGACATCTGAGAATCCAACTAATAGAGATGTGAAATCCACAAAAAAGGTTTACAGAGTAGCATGTATTTTACATTCTTACCCCTTCTCCCATCCTCTTTAACTTCTCCACCTTGGAATTCTGTACAGACCTGTACAAACAAAAGGCTACAGATGACAATTTACTGAACAGTGCTGACAGAACGGATATAGGATGGATTCACATGTTGGGACCCTGAAGATAAATGATGAATGTTTAATGAACACTGATTATGGACTATTTTGTTAATTCTAATGATTGAGTTATTCTTTGATGTTGTATTAAAGGAAAACTGCATTTTAAAGTATTTTTTTTTTATAAAAGACATTCCACTTTTCCTAAGTAAAATGGAAAGTGATTCATTCTTTATCAAGAAAGGTCCATATGGCAGTACATAGCTATTTCAACTGTCATTACATGTTCTGAACATATGGGATGGTAAATGGCATTTGATTATTTCCCCAACACATATGTTAGTGTAAACTAGAGTTAGAGCAATGCATAAGAGGTTTGATAAAGACATTAAATATGAGAATTGTGTTGAGTACTAGATCACACTGGCAGCTAACTGCCCACCATTCATCCCCCCTATAAAGCCAAATGAATAGCCCAGTACGTACATTTGCAGTAGAAGGGTGGCATGGTTGCTAGTTACAGAAATTCAACAAACCATTGAATGGAATTGGAAAACTTTGAAGTTTGAGTGGACAAACTTTTCATCTGTTCTTTTCTCACCTCTTTGTTCTCTCCACCTCCCTTCATTGACCCCTATTGGTTCCATCCAACAATAATGTCTACATCTCCTATGGTATTTTCCTCCCCAGAATCTAATCAATAATAATTCTACCCAGCGGTAATGGATTACCTGGAACACCACTGACATATTGTAATTTAGAGTCATGTTTTCTGATTTTTGTAGGTTTCATTAGACATTACAATAAAATAAATACCTTATTATAAAATGTTCTGGTACTGTGCCATACCAATTAGAAAGCTCTACAAAAAGTACTAAGCCATTTTATTAAATATGTATGTGGAAGATCTCACACATAGCAAAAATGCACATGGCTGATTTGCAGATATGACACATTTCTATGTCTCAGTTACACAGTGCTTAGAGTCTTCCTGTTTCCCTAATGCTGATATCACAGTTATGTCAACCTACATATGCAAGTTTGGGCATTAATTACGTGTTGCTATGACTACACCGACATGTTCTCAGCAGGATAACTTGCACTGATATTGTGCACTGAAAATAAAAAGAACTGATGCGCATGTTCAAAGTGACTTGGTTTGGTTTAATCGGAGTTGGAACTTCTGGAAAGCATTGAATTATCCTAGAATGCACTTGGTTGAAATCATTCTAGTGTCCTACTATTCCAAAAATATAACCAACACCTAAATCTAGATTGTGCTTGATAATGAATTCCACATTGTAATGGTATAAGTTATGAGTTCAAAATAATGGGTGCTTTACCTACCAAGATTGGTGGACTGTTTTTTGTCCAGTGGAAGAAAAAACAGATGTATGAATGTAGTTATGTGAAAAGTCAGACTAATTAGATTAATCAGACAGCAAGTTTGTTGGGTAAGTAAAACTTTCTGTTTTAGGAAAATGTATACCTGACCATGAAAAAATATCCAGTATACAGATTTTTTGCAATAAAAGTACATTGCCCTATGTTACGTTTCTTTAAAATTGCTTACAAATACAAGTTGATCTACTAGAAATTCAGTGTCTAAACCCAGTGTCGAAACTCAAGTCTCCTGATGTGGCTTTCCTGGTCCCTGATTGAAAAGATGCAGCCTGGGAATAAGGATGGTGCCTGTTGGTAACATGATCTAATGATGAGTCCAGAAGAAAATATGTTACATGAAACACCTAATAGACATGACACGTAGTAGCTACACTGCAAAAACCTCTATAGGTAGATAAAGAACATGGAATGATTGCTATTGATCATTTAAATTGCATAAACTACATGCACACCAGTGTCATGAGGCACACAAAATCTCACCCCTGTTCTGACTGTGGTCCTTGAGCAGGCAAAGAACAGGTATTTCCCAATGTTCAATCAACATACCAGTTAAACTCAACCCTAGTGGATGAACTTGATGGACTTATGTCTTTTTTGCAACCTAACCTAATCTGCTATGTAATTTGATTAGGAACGTAATCGTTCTCAATAGATTAATTTATACATTTCATTGATTCAATGTTTTTATCAAAACTAATCTATCAGATTTATGTACTTTAGTACAGACTTACAACATGATAAATAAAGTTCTTAGCCATCTCAATGGCCTTCGGTGTGTGGGTTGGAGTATCAGGAAAATGACACTTCCAGAAGTGTCAGATTCTGCAGAATCTATTACGATTGCAAAATTGTCAGCAGGAGATTTGCATCTTCCATGTTTTCTTTGAAGGTGCTGATTGGTTTTCAGTCTTTATTTTAGCAACATAGTCACATTAGCACTCCATGATTTGATTATTTACATATATATTTAAAAAAAAAGTTTCCCTTTAGATCTGCACATACTAAATCTTGCTAAAAGCACTGCATACACTCACAGTTGGAACAAATTACTTTCTTTGTGAGAGCATTTTTCTATTGCATAGATAAATCCTCTTTAATCCCAGCAGATATAATACAGGTATTTATAGAATGGAATACAGAGACAGTGACAAATCCTTACAAACGGTTTAGAATTTGTCATAGAAAAGCAGGTAAGATATTTTTCTATTTTCGGCATAATGTGCGGTATAATGAGCCAGGGACTTCATCATGCATCGTTTTGATGTAGAACACCTTATCCTGTATTTTACTGTCCCGAAAAAGAGGCATCTCCTGTGGTGCTGAATAGGAATCAGCATTGCTTGCATGAGAGGGATAATATGTGCAACTGCAAATGGTGCTTGTTATCACTTCCAGAGAGTTTCCGACTTGTTAAACAAATCTGTTTATCTGTTCTATAGGCAGCCTGCAGCTAGCTAAAGACATGAAACAAATGTCTCCTAGTCCTGGCTGACAATTCAGTGAGAGATAAAAATCAATGGGCATTGTAAACTTTGATCCCTACTGAATCTGTTCTCCTGCGGACAGGCTGCTGGCCGAGACCACCAATAGCTTGCATACTTAGCCGAGCCAAGTGTACAAACTTGTAAAATGTCCCAAAAGCTAAACACAACTTGTGTCCATGTCCATTTGTGTGTTATACCACTCCAAGCTTTATAGTGGCTTGGTAAATAAAAGTGCTTACTCTGGATGATCAAAAACATCAGTGAAACTGTTAAAGTAAAGGGAACCTTAGAGGAAAATACCGTTACCAAGTGAAGGTGCCAAGCTTTAGATGGGGTCAGCTTTTTTATTCTTGACCTATACATACACGAGTTATAACATAATGGAAGTTCAAAAGGGAAAAAAACTATTGTGGGCAGTGTAAACTTTGGTCATCCAAGGTACTAAATAGAGCTGTGGCATGGCTTAAGTCTGTGGTTCTTGGCGAAAGTTGGACCATACCTGCAGTTATAATCAACTTTGTATAGTTGGGTGTGTTATTTGATAACCAACCTTTGTTGAACACCGACCCATTGATTATTGTGGCATTGCTCATGTTCAGATGTTCTGGTTAACTTTCGTGATTTAGATAAACATCTAATAGATGCTAAATTCACTTACAGACTAGCTATATATAAATGTCACCCTTTAGAAGTGATTTCCGCTTTACAGAGGTTATTAGCATATGTATCAACACTGCCTGTTGAAAATATGTGCTTTTCTCATATAGGAAATAGCATAGGGTTCAGTTTGATAGTACCTATTCTAGGGGTGCACACTTACCTTACCTTGCCCTTCCAACAATCTGTTTCACCCATTGGCAGTGCCATCATTAGGTAGAGGGACAAGCGGTACTTATGTTGTCTTTTGCAATGCTGGGTCTTTTAGGTATGGAGGAAGGGGATTTAGGAAGTTTACCCAGTATGGGCCCAAATATTTCTGAAGGCAGTTCCATCCATGGGAGTACCCTAGAGTTCTGAATATGGGGTAGCAAGTGAGTATCCTTTCACCTACATAAATTAGTTTATGTTTAGTAATCAAGTTTTGACTTAGAGTCTGCACAGTGATTCTTATTTGACCCTATGCAGATAAAGAGACTTGCAAAGGGAAACTTAGATTGCATAGCTAGTCATGGCAGCATTTAAATAAAACTATTTCTTTGAAAAAGTATTTCATTTAAATAAAGGACTCATATCCCCCAGTTTAGGCCTTTGTTTGGTCTTTGGAAAACTGCATTCAATAAACAGCATTCAGAAATTCTGCAAAATAGTCAAAGGAAGAAGCTTCCAGAGGTGAAGAATATCAAAAGACCTTTCAAGGATGCTTTAAATAAATCACAATGACACAGAAGCCACCATTTATACTGCAATATATTGTACCCACAAAGCTTCAGAATACAGCTAACCATATTCCAAGAAAGCGTGATTCATACTTCAACACACTTCTGTGAGTGGGGGTGGTAGTAAGAAGGGTGATAATTCGAAAAATCAAAAGGAAAAATAGATTTTTGCCTCTTTGCTTTAGACAGCCATGTGGCAGAGTGATGGAACAATATTTGGGTCATATTGCTTTTCTTGTCTGTGTTGCAAACACAATGTAATGTCTCCCTTCATCCTGCCATCCTGCATTGAATTGATATGGTGTATCATGGGTAAATTAATCCTCAGAGATGTTTGAAATTCTCTTTGATGGGTGCTGTCATTGGCTAATACATATACGGTAGCTAAAAAAGTGTGATTGAAAGAGGTTTCCAAACTAAAAGTACCAACTGGTTTATTGAAATAAGGATTCATTAAGAGCTATGGATGAGTTTATTACTATTTTTAAACAATAAAGCTAATCTCTAGGCAAAATCTATCTGTCGCCTAATTGTAACCTTTTTCTGATGTCATCACTATGGCATACTCTTCTGTAATTACAAAAAACCTCACAACTGGATAGCAGGCAGGAAATGTCCACATCCTAGAGGGTACAAGCGGTGGTAGTGATGGGGCACCATCGATCATCTTTAATGTCCAAAAATATAATAATATCAATAATAATAAAATACTAATAAAGAATGAATACATTTTAATACATTAGCATTCATCTTGTAGGAAATAGTCGCTATCTGTATTACATTGTCCAAGAGAAAACAATTGTATTCTATACAAGTTATGTTTTATCCTTTTTGGCATGTTCCATAGCACTGAACGCTTCACTTGTTCAATATACATCAAGAATATTAGGAGCATTAGGAACATGTCCCAGTTAATAATTCATGCCCTGTGGTTTACACTGTACAACATTAGTGTCTCCATTTGTGGATATCAATATGTTCTCCTTTAACTCTCACTTACTTCAGATATCTCCTGAATAAAATAAACATGTGTATAGTGAAATGTACTACCTAAATAATATCCTTTAGCATACATGTTTTATGATGTGTCCTGTGCAGGTTCCATGTTTTCTATCTAATGAGAGTTAAGTATTATAATATTGTGCACAATAATCTGCCTGATCTCTCACAGAAACAGAACAAGTTCTCTGCAAGACCTTAACCTCTAGAATTTACCCTTCCTGCCCTCTTTATCTGTGTCATATGGTACTTAGCTGCCAATGCCTTTAGTAATGTCATTTCATGGTGCTTGTTCATTCTATCTTTATTTTGCAGATAACTGAAGCACGTATTTTTCCTCTTCTAAGGTTGGGTTAACGATAAACCTCTTTTCTGTGGCTTCATGCTTTATGTATTAAACTTTACCATTTTACTCTTTGGCTATTTGTTAGTAGTGGTTAGGGGTATTTTATAGCACAAGGATTGGCAACTTGTGCCACGCATTCTCAGGTGGGCTCAAGATGCCTTTTCACTGGCACTCGGAAGTGGTCCTTCAATTTTTAACAATAATGTCAATCATTCCAAATGACTCTTGTAGTAGAGTTGATCACCTTCATGACAAATAAAAGTAGCAGCTTGCCAGAATTATAGACCTCAAAGTGATAGAGGTCAGTATAAGTATATGGCCTCTTAACAAGGGCGACCTTTTGTAGTCAGCTGCAGTAAGGGGGCAAATCCTCTGTTCTATCTTGTATGTTGTCTTATTATCTCTCCATCCCAGGTTGTCCAATTGTTTCAGCACATCCGTGATATAGAACAGACATTTATAAACCTTGCTAGGGAAGATCTATAATGTTTATTTTAAAATGTAGTGAAAATTCTTTATTGTACCAGCACCAATGTAGGCAGTTCATAAGTTCCATGTCACACTCGCTAGCTCTTCCTTAGGAGTTTCAGCTACTGGGCCATCATCAGGGTTTGACTGGTGTAACCTATTCAGTATTTGTAACCAAGTAAATGTAAAAACAACCCCTTCCCTGACACCATTCACTCCTCTGAAAATGATCAAAGAAAAAAATACAAATATTATCAAGGTCAACATTTAGATGTTGTGGAACCAATATATCCAGGACATAGATTTTTCTTTTACTCTACCTTCTCCAGTTCCACCCCAACCATTCAACACTTACGTCAGAACACTTGGATCACTGTTCACAATTGGTCTAAAATGACCCAACAGGACAGCAGGCCTCCCTTCAAGAACTGTGAAACATTTGCTCAGTCTTCATACAGTAGTTTATAAAAAAAAAAAGATTAATGACAACAACATTTCTGACTTTATACAGATACAACTATCATTAGATATCATTAACTGTGCTTTGATTGATTTTATTAAATTATCACATTATTCTTTTTCTACCACATTGACTCTATTATCTGTTGTCACACTGATACATTGCTTTTGGCACCTGTTCTGATGTGCGTGACTGTGCCTCAGTCTGTCATACACTGTACACAATCAGCTCTCTTCATGTGTCATTGGTTTCCACAAATAAAGACGCCATATGGGAGACCTTTTACTGTGCTAATTAATCTAGTGGTTAGGATGCCTTCAAAAATGTCTTCTCAAGTAGTGTTTTTAGGGATTCTGCTATGTATTATCACGAGAGATGCTTGATATCTATGTTTCGTAACTGCTAATATGGGAATGTATAAACTTCCACGGATCTAAGGTGTGAAGCAGTAGCAAAAGATGGTCTTCATATCTCTAAAGGGTAGACAGTATGTGTGGCCTTCTTATACAGTACTGGACTACAAAGCAAAATATGATTGCCATAGGCAGTGTTCCCTGGGACACCAGGGTAAATTAGATTGGACTGATCATTTTGAGGCATAATAAATCAGTCCTGGTTTAAAAGTTAGCTACAGATAGCCCAATGCTTGTAACTACTCCCACTTTGCCCACCATTTCTCTTTTTTTAGCATAACTTCCAGAATATACGTATACCCTAACTATAAACTTGTATTTTTATTCTTTGTATTCATTACAATATAGGTAGCATGGAAAAACCAAATTGGGACAAGTGTATGACAAAAAAATGACAACTAGTTTTCGCCTCTCATTTTTTAACTTGCTTCCCAAGACAGCTGTTACTACGAAGACAGGTATCATCTTCTCAACTTTTATAAATCCTCTCCCCTTAGCAAGGACCTGCTAACATTAGCTTGACAGCTGACATATTAAAAATATCTTTTTAAGGAGCAGTGCTCTTTTCAAGCTGTTATAACAATGTGCTTTAGATGATCTGGGTGGCTTGTGGTAGGAATAAGCGAGAATAAGACTCAGATGTACGAGAGAAGAATGTAGCCAAACAATGGTGACAGAGCAGAGCACAAGCCAAGTCCTAGCCTTCTCATTACAGACAAAGATGACAGAAAGCATCTGGTGAATGATAAGGCAGCTCACAAGTTCATCTTGACTCTACAAGTTATCTGGTAGATGATCTGAATATATGTTGAAATCGGGCTGTCAGGTAATGTGATCCATTTGTCAGGTTTCTCTTGAGTATGGAAAATAGCAAAGGTCATCTATGAACAAAATCTATACTGAAAAGCAAGACGAATATAGATCCTTTTTTAGTAATGTAGTCATTTTTTTTAAATTGAGTAATAATGTAAAACTCATATTCGCCTTCAGTGGCTCTTAAAGAGGAACTTCCTTTTCCTCCAATTAAAAAAAAAAATGTATATTCTCATTCTCTTTTCAGAGAAAACATACATACCCATCAAATTCCACGTTGCCCTTTCGCAAAATACAGCTTTGCTTCTGCATGCTCTGTCCAGTGCCGCCATCCTGGCTTGAGTGGCCAACTTTCGCTTTCTGATTTCAACAATTGACTTCCTGATGACGTGCGTGTGCATAGATTGCTTTCCAAATTACCCAAGTCTTCAAATGTGGTGCTTAATGTATCAATAATACAATGTTTCAAGAAAATAGAAGTTACGTGTTAATACGTAAGAGGATATTGGGAGGAAGGAATAGGACTGAAGTAAAAAAAATGGCAGAAGGCTAGCTTTAAAGGATTTGTACAATGAAAACTGCTTTTTTAGTTTTTTGGTAGATGATGAAAGGTTTAAACATTGAGATGGATAGATCTCACCAAGGCCCATTAACAGCCTAGGGCTGGCTCATCCCACAAGGATCCACCACTATTTCTACATTATAACTTGTATGGGCCAACCATATATGCCATGAGCCACCAGTCTGTATTCACTATTTGTCTTTCACCTGGATTGAACATGAGGAAAAATTCAACATTTTGAGTTAACAACAGAAACAGGAAGAGAGAAAATCTCTTTATCTTCAGTGGGGGCAACTAATTCTCATTGGGTCTATATGTCAGAAATTAAAGGGCATCCCTAAGAGGAACATATGCCCCCCCCCAAAAAAAAAAAACTGATAGGAGGAAAGAGTAGCTTTAAAAATGTTGAAGACGTTTCGTTTCGCTTTCCAAACTACATACCATTCCAAGCTTTGTAGCTTTCCAAGCCACATCTTTAAAACTGATGAATGGCTTGGAAAGCTATTAAATGTTTTCAACATTACAAGAAGAAGTCCAGTTCAATGTGACTAATTACTATTAGATATTAGTTTTATTGGGTCATCTGCCTAACTATGCTGTTTGGCAGGGTTGTAAATATCTTAGGACTGGTTGGGCAGATAAACAAATGCTTTGGCAGGTAAAAGCTGTTTGTTTGGATTTATACTTTGGATTGAATGTCTTTTTCGAGTTAAATAATGCTTAGACTTGTTATTTTCCAATACAATAATATATATTATTTCAGTTTGCAAACATGGCATGTTCAAATTCCCATTTAGCCTTTATCAGCAAAACTAGACAGGCACCCAACTGTGCTGCTTAATGTGCTGCCCATTAATACAAAGCCTTTGTCTGTCAGGTACTAATCTATTCCACTGGGTTACCCATTTCCAGAATCTCAAGCTTTTTCGGAATTTCTGCATTACACCGGCATATTTCAGCTTTTTTTTTTAATACATTTTTCATATGATAGCATCAAAGATCTGGATTCTGCTGAGCGGCAGAAAAGGGGAATGAGAGTATGTAGATAATGTGCAGGTCACAAAAGGTCTTCAATGCTTTTTTCACCATGCACTGGTCTTTGAAAAAATTTAAAAGGGAGCTTTGAGAATGCTTTCTGAACACCAGAAAATCATGGCTGTGTTTTATCCCATTAGAAAGACATTTCCTGTGAAATGTAAAACACGGAAGGGTAGGGGGCCTTGCTGGTATCTTCCTGTCTTTATGACGGCATCACTATAATCTAATGAGGAGCTTCAGAATGGTGAGGCAAACTGATTGCTTACCATTTTCAGTTCTGTTACACTGCTAGAAAACTGTGGAGAAATGGGAAAACTTTGATTTTCCTACATATTGGAAGCTAAATCTTCTTATATAATGCATGTATAAACTACTGTCATAAATTTCACTTCCCTTTACCTGAGCAAAGCAACTAAACAGTCAAAATGCACACCTGCTGAATATTTTATTGAGTAAAGGTTTTTTATATTTATTCACGGCTAACCAATCTGGTGATTCACTTTTATTCTTTGCAGTTAAGCACTAGAACTTTGGCACTGACCAACCCAAGTCTGCTGTTTGGACAGCAAAAATGTATCATGAGACTGATTCCATCATAATGCACCTTCTCTTCTCCTGCCTTTGGTCAGTTAATGAAAGATTAAGTTCAGAATAGCTATAAAAAATGCAAGGCTTACTTCCCTAGGGTGCATACCGGCACTGACACTGGGCATTTCAGGTCTTTGGATGTGATTGTGAAGCCTGGTGAAGCAGGTAAAAAGGGTGTTCAAAATGATGCCTATGGAGGTAGGTGGGTTATTTTTTTGATGTCTATGTACCTTTGGAAAAATTTTCCTTCACCTGAGAGTTAAAGTAAATTTCCCAAAGGAAGGGGAATTCCCCTCTTCTCCAACTGCCCCCAGAACAGGTATCCTCATTGGAAGCTATTGAACTATCTCTAGTTTTGGGGACTGGTCTAAAGTTTTTGATCTCCTATCACTTTATTTCCTAGTGACAATTGTCACCAATACATAAAAGGAAGAGTAAATCCCCCCAACAGCAATAACGATAACAATAAATACTGGACAGAAGGTAAAACTTTAGAAATTAGTCCCTTTAAGTTCAACTTTCTACATTTCCAGATCTATAGCAAACTTTATTGCAGCCCTTAACCAGCTTCTGCTTTAAAATACTGAGTGGGGGACATTTAGTGCTCAGTGAGCACTAAGTAGGAGCCACTGCTTCTTCCATAATCATATAATTACCCTTAGGGTTCAGATATGAGACTCTGAACCTACAGTATCCCTTGACAATAGACATTATAGCTATCAGGATAAAAGCATGACAGTCATTCATCTCTCCATTCTACTGCTGCCCTAACAGTCCTTTGAAATGACCTCTGCATCATGTTCATCTCCACTGTACTCAAATGTATAGATGAACCCTAACAAAAGCATCTGTCTCCATAGAAATGTTTTTTTTTTTTTTGTTCTATGATTTTTTTTACAAATTAAACAATAGCTATACCAGTAACATTTTCAGAGGCCATGTTTCTATGTAACAGAAACATGTTTCTATGCACATACATTCAGACATATGTTTTTATATATAAAAAATGACCCTGAGAATAAAAGGTGTTCTACTCATATAACATGAGCCTTATATATAACATTGAAAGTCACTGCATAGAAAATCATTAATTATTAATTATATAGGAAATTATATTCATACAAGTAGACAGTAGGCATTGGAAGTTTTTTTGTTACTGAAATCACAATTTTAAATATGTCAATGGTTTTCCATTATGTAAAAAATGTAACAGTCACTGCTGCCACTGCTATGAAAGGCTCTCTTGTGGCTTTGATTCCTCTACCAGTGGCTTTCTAATAAAATGATAGACTTCCATTTTTCAAGGCTATTCCTCTACAATCAAGACAAGACATCTTTTTCCCTCAGTTATAAGTGTGCTGTATGGCTTTATCTTAAATGAAGGTAAATAAACAATCTGAACAATAAAAAAAAACAATGGTAATGTTTATATATACAGTATGTATGTATATATATATATATCTGACCTTAGATGAAAATATATATTCCGTTATCCAGCTCAAGAAAGCAAAGTCAGTGATTCTGGGTACCATGGAGAATTTGTGCAGCCAGGCAAAATGTAAAGGACTAGATAAGTACAATTCTAAAGAATTAGTGCTCTTTATTAAAAAAATGAATTGAAAACCTTCCCTTTACAAAAAGTGTTTGACACCAAGTCTCATTATTAATTTCCACTTTTCGATCATCCTTCATTTCACAAAACGATTGGAGATTTCCCAGCATTCTCCATTCCTATTCCCTCTCACCAGTTGCATTTAATTATGCTAAATGAGCATTTATTTTTACATAAATTATTTTGGAAGTTGTCCTTTTTTTAGGGGAATCGCGTCTTTCCCAAGACAGCATTAGCATTACTAAATAGAGCCCTGAGCTTATTTTCTGATCTCAAGCAAAATTGCCTTTTTATCGGCTGGATGGTCTACAGAGGCTTTGTTGATGGTTTATTTACCAAGTAAAATGGAATTAGACCTTCAAGCTGTTGACTGCAAAGTAAAAGTCTGAATATGTTTACTGCAGACCAAGGCGCAATCAGCACGTGCATTTCTTTTAATGAGGCGAGAAAAAGCAGGGTACAGCTAGAAGATATACCCTTTAATCAACACATTTTTTAATCTACATCTTAAGTTTATAACAATGCAATATTTGTCTGTCATAGAAAAAGCTCTGCGTACATAGAGCTATGTGTTTTTTTAACACATTGATAACCCCAGCAAGTCTCCAATATACTGCAGAAAATGCAGAATCTAATTAAGCCTTTCTCAACTATTTTGCCCCCAATGGATGTTGGAAAGAGGCTCTGCCCCTCAACATTGGGACCCTGTAATGTAGAAGAAAGACATGGGTCCGAGTATAAAAAGGATGGGGAAAGCATGTTTAGGCTCTCGCAAAGCTACAAAAAGACTCTCTCTACACTGAACAGTATTTTTTTTTTAATTGGTACTAGTGGTTGAAGAAGGTGTTTGGCTCCCAATGTCTTTTACAGTAGTTAATCTATTATCCATGAAAGATTCATATCTCATAGACTTCAATTGGGTTCATAGTGAACATTGGGTTGGGTGAACTTAGTGAACATGCCAAACCCTGCATGAACTGAACCCAGGCACATTTTCTTGCCTTTGACACTGTATTTATATATCTTTATACTGGAAGTCTAAAAGTCTCTTGTCTGTATTCCTCTCTTGACAGTGTCAGAGTAATTTTCAAACAATTACATCCCTTAATCAACATGTTGACGAGCAGGTTAATGGCTATTTAACAATGCATTAACTTCTCAGTGAAGTATCTTTAACTGAACACTTACATCAGCTTTTACTCTATTAAACAAAGAAGAGGTTATCAATTCCCACCGAGCTCTGCCAGCTTTACCAAGCACTGTAAAAACCACCATAAATACTAGGGCTCATAGATAATAGCTCTCCATAAAATGAATTTTGTCCGAGAACATCAATTTTTATTTTGGAGTTGTTAATTACGAAGTTATTATTTTGATACAAAAAGTCTGTCAAACAGTTTTTATGGTCTGGCTCTTTGTTTGTTTTATGTCTGAGAGCACTATTACATTTTGGCATGTCAAAGATAGAAGAGGAAAAAGTGCTATCATCAGAAGCCAGAAATAAAAAGGGCAGGAATTGTAATCAGCAACTGCTTTGTGATTAAAAGATTCTAGGAAAACTTTCACAGCCTCCTGGGGAGAAGATGTGAACACAGATCTCCTAATATTTTATATGGCCAACCTGTGTGAATCTTTAGTTAACCTATCACCCTCTGATTTAGAACTACGGCAGAGACAACAGTCTACAGAATACTAATGGAGCTACAAAATGACAAATGTACTATGTTGTGTAAAAGCAGCTGCAGCTGCTTAAATGTTCCTTATTAAAAAACAAGAAATGAGAGTTTAATAGGAGCGAAAAGACATTTGTAGAAGATTTAGGAATAATCATGTCCTGACCCTGTAGTATTAACCTAACATTCTCCTGGACAGGTCCACAATCCAGGAGGATATTATTAAAAAACCCAGCTTCAGGTTCCATGGTCCACCCAAGGTGGCTCCCTCTCCTAGTGTGTATGCTCTTTTAAAAAAAAACCTTTTGGTGATGTCCTTTGGTGATATGCCGAGTCCTCCTTCCTCTCCCAATTTTCCCCAGCAGTGGGTGGTCCTCAGAGAATAGCAGAGCTGACGTGATGGAGTCAGTGCCCCTCTTTTTACCAACAATGAATGAAGGACGTTGTGGTGATTGCTGTAAGGGAGTGGAGACATGAGACCCCAAACTCATAGCATGTCCTCAGCCTTCCAGGTTAAAGAAGGTGTTAAATACATTTAAGGTCCATCCGAGCATGCTGCACAGTTCAGCCTGTAAACATTCAGGTTTAAGACCGCCTATACCCAACAACAAGGCAAATTTAAAAACCTTTAAAAATGAACCTATCCACCTATTCCAGACCTCTCTTACCTTTTGGTTTCCTAGTTGAGGATTAAGGTCCTACCATTACTCACCATCTACTTCTTTCATCTACAAGTCCTACCTATTTAAATAAATTTTTAGGGCTCTATTTATAAAACAGGGAATCTGACATTCCTTCAAACATTCTCTGGTAGGAATCAGGTTTTGCCATTGAAACATAGACCTGGAAGATTCCCACGAGGGATTGCTTGAAGGAATGTCTTATTCCCTGTTTTATAAATAGAGCCCTTAGTGTCCACAGTGCCCTAATGCCTTTTAACTGACCCTGATAGTAAAATTTTAGTGTAGATGATTTTGGCTAATCTAGATATTCATAACAGATTCCAAAATATATTTGAAAGGCAGGATATAATAATTAAATATGTTGGGTAGAGTAGCTACGTTCATTGAAATTCCGTCACCTAGCAATAGTATATGTAACACCTCATGCTCTCACTTATGCATCATTTACACCTGGAGCTGATCATGTTGGTGAAGACCTACTTATGAGCTTTTTCTTTCACTTTGCTGTGCACTAGAGTGACAGGGTGAGAGGGTGAGGCATTTAAAACTAAAAATCCAAGAATCATTGCAAAAAAACATTATTTAGTCTAGCAAAAAAAAGTAATTAAAACTGTTAATAACCCCTTGGTATTTACTCCAAACAAAACATGGCTAACCCTGAGACTGTTTCTACATATTAGGAATGCCACATTTTAGTGTGGAGAAGGACAGAGAAGACTGGCAAACATCTTTTCCTTGACCCTAGATTTTTGGTGCCTGCATTTCCAGGTCTATGGCATTTTTTTTAGAGCTAGGGAATACAGTAGTGTCATCATCCTTCCTAAAGTCTTAAATTCTACACAATAAGAATAGCAAAATATCTATTGTATTGTAATTCATATCATATATGAATTGATAGATCTGCTCTGTCCGCTATTCAGCACATGTATATGTAATAAAACTGATTGGCTCCCAGTGTTGCCAATTTAACTCCCAGTTAGTTCTGCTGAGCAAGTGACAGAAGAGGATGACATAAAGACATATTTAGGTACTTATACAGAATATACAACTGTATTAAATGGTGTTTTTATGTCATCCTGGAGTGCAAATTCCATGTATTGTATATTAAAACAACATGAGACTCTCTAAAGAAGGTTTCTGATTTTGTTTTCTTTAATTTTCCCTACATTGTAAGATAGGTGTGATTTTTCTTTCTCCATAGACATATATCAGCACATTATTGTGTTTGTCTGCAGCAACACAGCATGATAAGCTTTGACAGAGCAAAGGCTATATTATAATCTATCATTCATTGCACAGCATCGTGCAGTACTAGGAACAGCTCAGTGTACTTTGACTCCAAGATGCTGAGATGTTGAATACAAACATCATGTACAGCACCAAATCAATTCAGACACATCTTCATTATCATGCAATGACACATGTTTTATATAAACAGAGAAATTTATGTATCACACATTATTTTATAATGAGAGGATGTGCAGGGTAATATAAAAGGTTGTGCATAAACCAGAATCCAATTCATTTTCCTGTAGCAATGCAAATATGTAAAATGTGACTGTAGATGGGGATCTAGGGTACCAGCAACGCTCAGGCATTCTGTATTGTAAGTAGATGCATCAAAAGCATGTACAAGCACGCTGAAGTTTAATTTGTGCATTATCCTGCTGCCCTACAATATCGAAAGTGGTATGAATTGGGAGAATGATGGGAATGTTCTGCAAAGGGCTAAATAATTTAAAATTGCTATTTCAAATTATTATGGATGGAGACGTGGGCTGAATCACTCACTCCAGGATTTAGAAAGAGAGGGATATATATATATATATATATATATATATATATATATATATATATATATATATATTTATATATATAAAGCATTACAGGTATTGTTTTCCAGAATATATTAAAGTGAATACCAGGCACCTGGGTCTTTTCCAGCAGTACATCCCAAATTTGTTAAGTGCCATTTTCAACCCTAAAGCAGAAGTAAGATGCACCTGCAAAAAGAAGTGTCATACACTTTTTCTGTTCAATAAGCTACATGTGTACAGCACACTCTACAGGCTTCCCAGGTTTTCATGCAGAGGTAAAACTATTCCAGTGCTTATGCATGGGGGTTTCGCCATTACAACCTGACCAGAAAGAATACCTAAAGACTTCAAACCCAGGAGAGGACCAGGCGGTTGCACGGATGTAGCAACAATGGACAATGCAACAATGCAACTTTTGCAGTGCTGGACGTCTACTACAAATTGCAAAGATGCTTTACACTGGAGGGGGCTCTTTGGTTGGTAAGTCTGACATTATGTGCACGTATGTTGAGTAAACTTGCACATCATGGCAAACCCCTGGCTGCTGGCAGCATAATTCCTCCCCTCTTTAATCAGTTAGGTCCAACATACAGAAAGCACCTGTTAAACTCTTTATTTTGTGGATCTCAATTAAACTCCCTTTCCTTCAAAAAAAGAACAATTCTAACATTCAGCAATATTCTCTGGTGGATAATCCATCACCATTTAAAACACACATACAGTACCTGAATGTCAAAATGCTAAAGCAGTCTTTAGCAATAAACCCCATAGAGCTGTTTTCCTGAGGTTCTATTGGGTGGTCACCTTAGTGCTTAGCAGAATCCTTCTTTAAGAATAAGACAATATAAAATGGTAATTTGGAAATCCTACCTGCTCTTACCATACTGTTATTCTGACAGTGACTTATTTGATGTTTGAATCACACCAGGGTGCCTATACCAAGATGACAGATGGATAGCAAAAAACTGGCTGTCATAGTTGAGCTTGTCACACCAGCTTCACTTATTTTTCATGTAGAGAAAAAGCCCAATAAGAAGATTAAGACAAAACATGTCATTCCTCGATGTCTGATAGTGTCAGCACACATGCTCTGCTTTTGGAGTACACAGATATCCTTATTCTTCTAGATGAAATAGGTAATTGACTTGGAGCGGCATGTCATATAAAAAATGTAGATGACGCCATCTTTCTATGACAGCTTGATAGAAGTCACCGGGTGCTGCTATATGTTATTGCTTTACTTTGTAATGGGGAATTCTAACCAGGTACTTCTGCTTTAGGTGGACCATGGTAAAGTTCAACATTTGTGTTTACAGTGCAAGTGGTAGGGAGAATTTCCCTTACCCATGGCTCAGGTCTGCCTAGTGTCACCTTAAATAAATTAGAACACATTACGCAGTATCCCCTCATAGTCCAAATACTGGTTTCTCTCTTTATGTTTTGAATTGATTCCGCACTAAATAGCTGGTGATGCTGCAGGTCCTTTATGCTTTTTTGTAGGTTTCAGTAGGTTTTGTGCTATTTTTTAACTATGATTGACCTACATGATACCATGCCCATGCACAGCATGCTTGGCTCCCTACCCAGCAAGATTATTGGCAAGGACTGCCTTCTTTCTAACCATACCGCCATGCAGAATTGGGATCTAAATGGAATTCTTGCCCAGCTCAGCTCAGCTTAGCTTGATTGCTAGACGGGTTGGCGAGATACTAGGAGCTTTTGAAGTCACATGACCACTAAATAAAATTCATTGTATTGTAATTCACAGCATTTCACAAGGATTTACACAAAACCACATTTGATGGGATAGTCTACTCGTCCATAGCAGAATTCACATAAGCCCTAAAGTGACAATGTATAAAAAATGTGAAAAAAACCCAGCATTTTCAGAAGAAGGTTGGCAATGCCAGGCCACATATTTCTCTTAGTATCAATTTCCTTTAGAAACCCCTCCTCTCTCCACCTTTTAACCTACAAATCCCCAACAGGTTCATTTTTACCTGACTGTTACCTTTAAAGGAGTGTTCATAAAAGAAGACTGGTAATACCTTCCCAGCAGATAGAAAGTCCTCAATTAGCTTTCGTTAAGTGCTACAGCTAAAAGTCATTCACTTCTGGATGTGTTATGTGTCTGTACCTCTGTGTTCCATGGTTGCTCCAACCAACCCTGCTTTAATACTGTATCCTACAGTCACCTAGAAGCTGGCAGATAGAAACTCAGCACGCTGTAGGAGAGGGAGACATCTGGTTCCTTAGGAAACCGCTGATGCCAAAGCTTCCACCAAGGGCTGTAGCTCCTGGAGAAAGAGAGAACTAACCAATACTGGAGAAGTAAGTATTAAAACACCTTTTTTCCCTCCATACACAAAACTAAAAACATGCAAAAAAAGTTTGGTCTTATATATATTTTAATGGCAGAATTATTTCCATATTGGCATGCTTGAATTCACTCTGATGATAGGTGCTCTTTGATAAGGCAAGACATCTATCATCATATCTTCAGCTGTGTGTAGAATGCATCTGCCCTCCTCTTCTATATACATTTCCAGAGAGCACAGAGGATAATTCATTCTCACTTCTCTGCTGGAGAGGAGTAGAACTCATTACAAAGGGATGAATATTTGTTTCCTTCGATATTAAAGAAATCATGACTTGAGCTCAGTTTATCCCAGCCAAACTGCAGCAAACAGGTTATACCAATGGCAAGTATATATGGCAAAAGGTCAGTATGTATTTGTGGTTGGTTTGCCTTAAAGGAGAATCATCTGATGTCCTTATTTGATCTCAAGATAGGTAATGTCATACAGAAAGCTCTCATAAATAATATAAGCTTTCAATCCAGTACTGCCTTACGGAATCAAGCCTCAAGTATTCCTAAAGTGTACCTACCAGTAGGCAATACTGTCATATGGAATTGGTATTGGAGTTTTGGAGTGTTATCCTTTTTGAATAGAAAAACTCTAGTTAAGACAAATATTTGCAAGAAGTTATACCAGTTGCTGCATGTGGCTTCATTTTATTGCTTGTGGCTTCATTTTCTAAACTGCTATTGTTTGTATTGGTGTTCAGTCCTCCCCTATAGGCACCCAAAATTCTGCCTTATCTCTTTGCAGGGACTAAAAGAAAACGAACCACCATTAAAATATATATTTATTATATTTCTATATAAAAACATAATAAACTTACTTTTTCTTTGCAACAATAAGCTTCTTCCAGTTACCCTCTTATACACGTGTCACATGCAAACAGCATAAGGGGTTCAAGTTATATGAACTCAGATTAGGATGAAGGCAACCATTGCCAATGGTTTTGGATGAATGTGTGAGTGTCATACCAAAGCTGAAGTCATAGTTTCTGGAATGCAGAAATCTGACATGTTATAGAGTAGTTTGATAAGGAAGGTGAGTGGTGGATTTTTGTTTTAAAAAGATAAGTTTAGGTTAAATTTGTTTTAGGTATAGTTTGAACATGGTGGACCAAGTCATTTCCTGGCTTGTTATATGTCTTTCACAGCCTAGTTTGACTCTTGTCCACTTGTTTCATATTGTAAGATAAATAAAATAAATTGATCCCTTGTATTGTTCACATCAGCTGTACAAACCCAGAAACTCAAGCACAAGTAATAATACCAATCCACTTCCTAAGAGATAGGAGAAAGGGTCATGTAATCAAACACTACCAAACTTGGTAGACTGACCCATTAGATTACCTCTTGCTTGGGTAGAAGACCTGGTTGTACCTAAAGCAAAGAATCATCCCTAGCCAAGGTGTGAGTGTTTTTTCCACAAAAAGTTTTTTTTAGAACAACTTACCTTTGCTGAACCTTTCATAGCTTTTATAGATACAAAACAATATTTATATGTTTTAGACTGTAAATGACCTGTTTGTGTGCATATTGATAGGGCATATAGGTGCATGTTCCATTACTGTCTTCTGAAACTACTGGATCATACACTAACACTAACACTAACATGTTCATATCACGTGTTGTTCAATGTAAGGGATCTACTCATTAATGAAAGCAAACATAACCATGACAGTACTGGAAACAAAGCACCAATAACAGCTCCCACCAAGTCCATGAAAATTAGCCTTTAGGAAAAAAATATTCCATTATACATGTATTGCAAAAATGTATCCCATCAACCTAAACTGTAATAAAATGCTAATAGAGATGTTTTAAAAATAGTAATTATTTCCCTTTGTGCGTCAAGTGGCGAAGGACAAGTCATGTGGCTAATAGAACAATCCTCCCTATCTGTCTCATTCGTCTTCCTGCTGTCTGTAGATTAATGAGGCAGGATTCCTATTCTGGTGCTATACTTTTCTCTGCACCCCAGTAACTTTCGAGTTTAACTTCCTGTAGACCGAGTCTTTTAATCTGCAATGAGCCATGCTGCTCTTGGCTTGTCTGCAGCAAAAACATTGTCACTGCTAATTGAGACTTCCTTACTGAAAAACAAATGCCTTCTAGAGTCAAAGAGCAGCAGCCTTGTAAAGTGATATGTTTGATGTTAAGGACAGAATTGCCTGCTGTCCCTGGTTAATTTGTTGTATTTCGCCCATTTGGAATACTGGCTGTATGCAATAGTGGATTTTATTAATGGTCAACTCGTTATAACTAACTCCGGGGACTCACAGCCTATTCAGACAGATTATATGATGCAGAAAGGTGCAGATATAAATGACTATGGAAGAATGCCTGACATCAACATCACATCTAGTCTATTAGTGCTGTGCTTATTGGGAGAAAAGATGTATTCTCTGTGGTTGGTAAACTCATTATTGTTTATTAGTGTCACATACATAAATGTATTTTCATTTAGTTCTCACATTTTATTTACTTCTTATGACATATCTCCTTGGTTGTATTTTTTGAACAGGAATGCCTAAAATGGCTAATTGTACATCAACCATTGCTGATTAAGTGTAAATATTGCTGAACATTTATATCCAATAACAGGCATAGTAAGCGTGATGTATGTGCAAGAACATATTAGACCCCCTCATTTAAATAGCAGCAGGAAAAATGGTTAGGACACAATGGTAATGCCTCAAACTTCTCTGCTGCCCTGCACCTGAGCAGTATCCAGGTCAACGTGATGGCAGAAGAGGGACCCAGCACCTGTCCAACCAACCTCTCATATAACTTTTCGCTTTTACCTTTCTAGAGGACCCTATCTATCTATCTATCTATCTGGTTTTCTAGTTATTTTATCCATATACCCTAATTAGCCAACACATTGAAAATACCAGACTACTACTGTGTAGGTCACTTTTACAAAAAAAGTTCTGACTTGTTGAGACCTATAGCCTCATTTATTAAAGCTCTCCAAGGCTGAAGAGGATACACTTTCATCAGTGAACCTGGGTAATCCAGCAAATCTGAAAATGATTTATTAAAAGTCATGTTTTTATTAGTAAATGTTTCCATTTCCAGGTGACCTTCTTCCATTGCTTCATTGTCCAGTTTAAATTCTTGCATGCCCATTGTAGGTGCTCTGGGTGGTGGATAGGGGTCAGCACCCTAATAAACCTTATAATTATTTTATGTTGGCTTCCTCCCTTATTTTAAAGCACAATTAACAGGAATGTTCAGAATGCAGCATGCTAAAATTCAAAAATATACCTCAAAAAAGAAATTCAGACATGTAAGCTCCTCTTTAGATTTGTTGAACGAAAATCACAGGTCTTTGAACATAAAAAAATCTAAGTGCTAGGCTTAGTCTATATCTCTCCAATTTCTGAGATGGGGAGAAGCTTGCTATGAGCAACGTTTTTAGATAAAAGAAAAACCCTTTGTCTGGTTAAACAATATTCATATCAGAAGGCAAAGGAAAGACCATAGGTGCCGTAAAACTCAGAAAAACATTTTGTATACCTGCAACCTCTAATAATCAACAATTGGCTACGAATGGATACTGAAAGATAATATATCAAGTGTATGTTAGGCCTATCGTTCTTAAATTTCAGGCAGAAAAGAAAATGGTTAAGACTGCTGTCAGGCTTTTTGTTATCTGTATTCCCTTAGGTATAATTATCTTTACTTCCTGATCCAGAGAAAAACATCAGGAATTTTTTTTCAAAGTTGAAGGATATTTTCTATTAGATTGCTGTCACCAGACCAGGTTTTATTTACTTCTTGTTCTTTCTGTGCTAGAGACAACAGTCACTACAACCAATAGTCAGGTAAATTTCCCAATGGGTGTCAAGATGGCCACAAAATCTGCTAAAGGTTCAAATTCTTACATAATCTATCTTCCATAATCTATAAAAAAAAGTTCTGACTTTCCATATACCTTAGGGCAGAAATCGCACAACTTTGCTGTTGTTTGGTGAATTATTTCCATTAATGGCTGTTGCCTTTATTTTTTTTAAGATGGCTGACCATGCGCCACAATGCAGTTTATAATGCACCTGCAACATTGTGGTACACTGCAATGCACACATGGTCTATCTCTGTATGTTGTAGCCCAAAAAAATAGGTATTGCCATGCACTGACTTATTCATAATTGTTGACACCACAATGCACCATGGGCATTGTGGTAATGTTCCCATACAGGGCTGGTAATATGTGCTCTAAACCTAAAATCTGCACTTTGCCATTGAAGGTACCATGAGAAGTTTACACAAACTTTCCTGCAAACTCCCAGTGACCTGATTCATGACTTCTGAATAAAGATCCCTATTTTTGTTCATTTTGAAACATAAGCCATTCTCCTTTGCATTACACAATGCTCTGTGCTTTAGCAGCCAGTTGGTGACAGATGTGAAACTGTGAATAAAATTGGGTCCCTAGTTTGTATTTTACATTATATTTATATATATATATATATATATATATATATATATATATATATATATATATTCCACAACATACATTTGTTCCATCATTAAATACATCAAGGTATGAAATTTTCCTTTAAATTTAAAATCTGTTTTGAAAACAGCATGGTGTAGAATTCCCTAATTGCTGTTTTAACAAGGAATCCGTTAAATAAATGATATAGAGGAATACGTTTAGACCTAATGTAGAAATAAATCCACTGTGAGGAACACACTTGGTTTTGACGTGCCAATTAACTTCAAGATAGTTTTCTGTGTGTCTCAGAGCTGGTGAAGCCAATATTTGATGAACGTGTTGTGTGCCAACCCAGCTGGAAAACACAAAAATTAGGCAGTTTTCTGACTTCAGATGTGTTTCTTATCTGTTACACAACAAAAGAAAAGCTGGAGGTTAGATGTATAGAAGCGTGGCATTTCCTTTAACGTCAGGACACCTAATCAGCAGTCAGAAATGTATTCGAGAGCTGGTCCTGGGCACAGATGGAGTTCCCCAATTTTTAAGGACCCTGGGCACCTAGAATGAAATGTTTTGGGGTTTTTACCCTTACACAGAAGTGGGTGATGCTTTCACCCCCATGTCATGTCTTCCCTCTTCTATATCCTGCTTGCTGTCTTCCCTCTCTGCAAAGATTTTCGCCTTTCCTGCTGCACTCTCTGGGCCCTCTGTGGCTCTTCAGTGGTAGTGGTCTCAGACCAGAGAACTTAGAATAGCCATTCTCAAGCAGGGATTCGTGGAACCCCATGGTACTTCCGGAAGTCGCTAGGGGTTCCATGAACTGTGACTGATTGGCCTTGAATTTGATGATGTCTGTAAAGTTCTGGGCCAATGCCCTGTGGAAAGACCAGTTGCATGATCTTTAAAGTAGTCTATACATGTGACATTCTAGCCACAGCTGTAAGGGACCATTCTTTCCACTGGCCACCATTTTTTCACTGGCTTTTTTACTATCAACTGTCAAACAATTGGGTATAGAATGGGTTACTTTGAGACCGGAACATATTTTCAAGGGTTCCTCAAGGGTAAATAGGTTGAGAAGGGCTGGAATAGAAGTACGTTGAAAGGTACCTAGCAATGTCATTGCTTCAAACACACAATATATGATATATCCCCAGTAATCGGTATATGTACAAAAAAGAAGAGTGAAAGCTGTTTTTTTTGGCAAAGTAAGTTTGTATTGTAATGATTTGTCCCAAACAATTCTTAAAATGTACAAAGGTAGAATAGGTCTTGACGCATTAGTGTCATGGGTGTAATCAGACCAATAGACTAGACAATCGTGTTCCCTGACTAGGTACAGTAATTAGGAGTTCAGTGAGTAGAAGCTTAACATCTCTGGCCCCAACGCGTTTTGCCCTATCCCCAGTAATCTACATCAAAAAAACAAAATGTTCATTCTTACTAGTCTTTAGTTTAATTTTCACCTGGTAATTGTTGAATAACTCACTTACTTACCTGTCCTGTTTCTATAACCTGTTCCAATACCCCCTAGGCTGCTATAGAACACCCCCTCGCTCATTTCACTGAAATAGGATAACATGACTAAAAGTGATTTAAGGGATTTAATCGAGCGATTATCATCATACTCTAGTCTTTTTTTTTCTGTTAAACTTACTTTTTACAGGTGCTTCAGGTGGTCACATGATGTTCAGGGTCCTGTTCCTCTGTGATCTGTGGATCAGTGTTGCCCCGCAAAAGGGGTTCCCAAATCACCAGACAACCACCAAAAAGAGCATGGTGAGCCTATGCGTTCTAGCTTTAATTGGGTGAAACTCTAAAATCCTGAGCAGGTAGGCTGCCTTCACTGCATCTATTACAAGATTTACTTGTACATACAAGTATGGAGTGTATTTTTGGATCTGGTTTTGCAAAAGGTAAATGCACTAATTTGATCGATGCAGTGGGTCCAGCTATGTCTTAAAGTGTTGCTTATCACATATATAATCATCTCTGTCCGACATGTAAGTAAATAAAATTTTTGTGAGCTGTTTGCAGGTTTGTTATTAGAATGTATGTACAGTGTATGAGCAGATACATTATTGATTACAGTCTGCAGCCCTGTCCACCTGCTGCTTCTGCTCATCTTACATCATGAATAATACATACATACACAGGAGGGATCAGAGGAAATGTGGAGAGAGTAAAGTGCAAGTGAGGCCTTATCATGAAAAGAAGAAAGGACCAGAGAACATTAAAGAAATGAGATAAAATATAGCAGTAACTTTTATATGTAATACCTTTATTGTTTCCACCCCAGTGTGTTAATGTGTAGCATTAGATTAGTGCAGGCTACAGAAATGGCTGAAAATCAGTCCCAGTGCTCAGTGGTTTGATGTTTTCAGCTGAACAATAAACTTTTTGCTTCCTATTGTGCCTCCTTCTAGATCCTGTGATTATCTGATTAACAAAATAAAGTCTAGAAAAGGGCATCTGTTGAAAACATCATCACGATATGCAAATTAATTAAAGTTGTTTTACATATTCACAATAATTAGGGATAGGATGCATCCTATTCATTATGATAGTGGAAATGGTAATTTACAAGCTCATTTCTATCTAGGGATGTGCACAGTGATATATTGCATATTTTAATGAATGCACTTTCTTTTATTAATGCAATGATATCACCCAATTACAGTATTAAACAGAGGTTTACTGCCCTTGCTGCGGTGGCCTAAGCAAGCTGATGTTGTTAGCTTCATGTGGAAATTACATCATAGTAGACATATTGATTTTGATAAGTTCATGACTGTCATGTGGGTTGTAGAGCTAGCAGCTACACAGTGTTGGCTGGGAACTGTTGGGATGATGTTTTTACTTTTTCCAATTCATGGATTATGGGTGGGATGGTGTCAGGAAATATAAACTGCCAGATCTGTACCCAGACCACCCAAGTTGAGTTCTAACTTATTCAGCATGTGGAAACACTAGGTAATAGTGTATAGACCTGTCAATGGGCATTGTTGGGAACCAATTGGATTTATATGTCAGTGCTCAACCCAGAAATTTTTTTAAGCCGAGTGGGAAGAAATTGTAGGTGGGTGGCAGCCCCTGTATTGTGACCAAACTCTTTAGTAACCACACAAAAACAGCCGGGTGGGTGCTGAAAAGTGCCGGGTGGTGCACCCAGCTAAAAGGGCCAGGGGAGAACCCTGTATATGTTCCACCAATTGGAACATAAAGGCAAGTTAATACTCCCTCATGTTCAATAGTAAAAATCCAGTAGATAATTTGAGCTTTTCTCTATTTCCTAGTCTTGCCATTTCTAATTAATAGGCATGAATGTCATTTTTGTATTCAAAATCTAGTTCCTATTATACAAAATGTACACTAGGAGCACCATATGCCTACTTTCATTACCTTGTTCGCCAACAACCTGCTGTGTGGCACAGAAACCTATTTCTTTATGATTGAATATTATCTGCATAATACAGTTTTGCTCTGTTTCACTTTAAACTTCATTACAGACTTTAACTGTTCAGATGAACACAATTTGGCTCATACGGAGTAGAGGTGGTGCAGATTGTGGCGGTGTAAATTGAGCAAGCGATTGTCTATTGCACCTATGATGGGAGATGAATGCTTCTGCTCAGTGTATTATTCTGTCAGCCTCCTTAAATTGTCTAAGTAACATCTCTGATTGATAATATGTAGCTGCTCAATTCACTCCTTTCACCAAGTATTCCAGGAAACTCTATCTATCTAATGTGCCTGTAATGGATAACACAAAAGAGATGAATGATGTTCAGGCTTGTTTCAGTCTTCTGTAACATTGGAAAAATTAAGATGCTGGCACCCCTGCTGCCTGTGTACAGCAAAGAAACTAAGCCACAGATATTTCAGCATTCATAAGTCTTCCCAAATTGGTATATGTCAGTTGTCAGGGCTTGTCTTGTTCCTCCAGAGTACATGGCATTGTAATGGAGAATAGGTGGCATATGGTGCCAGGAACACAATATGGCATAAAATATTGAGGCATCCCTACACATATTTGAGTTCAGTTGTTCCAGCCATATCAATTTTATTAGATGCATAACAATACTGTAGACATGTGCATGGTATAGGATACAGATAATTGTGGGATTCTAACCTTGTAACAACAAGTGAGAAAACTAGGTGACACATACACACCGTCCACAACATGCACTGCCTCACCGATGTGATTCACTTATCCCCACTCAACCTAAACAGTGCCATATGTAGATTCAATCAGTAACAAGATGGAAAGCTTTTGCTTTGTTGTCAATTAATAAAACACAGCATAATACTCAAAGCAAGTGGCATGGGTAAACCCTGTATGACATAATAATTTGAAGAATATAACATTTATCAAAATATTAAAATATGATGCAACGCAATTTAAAAACTTGCAGGATGGTGCAGCATCAGTAAATAGGCAGCACCACTGATTGGCTGCCTTTGCTGGAACATCCAATAGCATTCATATATGAAGGGAGCTCAGAGCTTATTATTATTATTATTATTATTAATATTATTATTATTATTATTAAATCAACAAAGAATGACTGACCACCTAATTATCTAATTACCACCTAATTATCTTCCCATGTGGGGACGCCATATGCAGGCATGCTAGAGCAGCAGTAAGATCTCAAGCTGAATGGAGACCGGATGGAAAGAATAGCTGACTGTAAAAAGCAATATATGGTGGGATTAAAAGCAAAAAATTTGATTAAAAACTTGCATAATGGTACTTATTAAGCTACTACTATCAAGAAACGGAATTAAAGAGAGGATATATAACGGATTTGACTCTTAGTCCATGACATTGCTTTCCTTGCCTGTACTCACCTATTGAGGTGGGGCTTTATGTGCCACAGGAATCAGATATTTCTGTCTTTCTTTCCTGAAGAAGCAGATTGATTCCGTGAAACGTGTCGAAAATCAGCAGGGTATGCCCCTAGAATTGGGCAGCCCAGACAGGAATATGTGATTATGTTTGTTGCACATTTTTAATGAGTTTTAAATGTCATGTTCCTAATGATATTTATTCAAATTTGTTTTTTGATATACATGTGAAAATTGAATATGGTTGGCCTATAAAGTGCCATTTATTGAGCTAATCCCTCAATGTCCTATTGCTTATTAATATTATTATTATTATTATAAACAGGATTAAAAAAACTTTTCCTAAATTGAAGAACAAACCAACACAGACTGTAAAATAGGTTAAGTTTCTGGATTTCTAGAACAAAAGAACAAAGACCAGCTCTAGAGTAACAGGAACAATTTTGAGATCAGCGGTGGCTACTATGTATGTCGGAATCCTGTTTTTTTCTTTTAAATTCTAGTTAATTATCTGCAAAAGACTGATTGTGTTAAAAGAGAGAATGTAAGTGGTTAAGAGGCTATCCAGCATCTCGAAAGGCACTGTAAATAGGCAATGCACACAGAATTATTATCACATTAGCTGTTTTTTTTTCCTATCAGTATGTCTAAGCACCATCTAATACAGCCTTTAATTGCAGTGCTGTAATCTTCCTGCAAATTCTCAAGTATCACTGATGAAATGCTTAATATAGTTCAACATCAGTCTTCATCCTACCAGCTTTCAGCCTTTTTACTGGAAACAACTAATTGAAATGTAAGTTTTGCTGACAGGTTTATTAACATAAGCCCAATCAATTCCTAATTGACACGCACTCTGTTGAGCTAAGGCAAACCACTGCACACATGGCAACATCCGCCATAAACGTCACCTGAGTGCTGAGTGAGAACATTTTCTGGCGGGGTGCTGCTAATTCAGACAAGGCTGGTGCATCCACTGCCTCAGAGTGATTTCACTCAACACATGTCTGTGTGAGTAATACATGAGTTTTTTTTACATTGACGACATTTGTTTTTCATTCCTTATTTTTGAAGGGTTTGCTAAAGCCTGCAGCCCTTGGGATCATTTCAATTATGTATCAGATTGATGTAATTATTACAGACAACATGGATTTTTGGATGTTAAGAGTTATTTCTAAAAGCATATCTAAACCCTAATACAACTTATTTATTGAAAATTGCCTGTTCTTTAGATTTGGTAGCTGCAATAATGTTATTGTTTTAGTTTTTCTCCTTGCTTTTTGCGGTCCTGTAATTAATAGATTTTCTGTTCTAGGATGATAACACACTTTTATCCAGAATGACTACACTTTCCTGGAGGATCATTGTCATACACTGTGTATAGAAGCGTTGTCCCACCCCCTTCTCTATAATTAGATGAGGGGGATATTCTAGAAAAAAGGGAATAATGTGAATTGATAACAGTAGGAACAGGCATAAAGCACACTTAGGGTTAGGAATTGCATGCACTTTAGATTACAATATATTAGAACAGCTTTTCTCAACCTTTTTACCCAGATAAACTATTGGAATATTCCTTAGATCTTGGGGTAACCCCTACAGATATTTATAAAGCAGAGGTTAGTGGGAGAAATCCCCTTCTTGGTGTGGTGATCAGATTACCCACCCAGCTAAAAAGATCTTTGCTGTTGTGTCACAGGCTCTACCAAATAGGATTGGACCTCCAGACCTAATGAACCTGCAGGCATCAATAGATAAGAGGTCAATTGGTCACAGCTAAGGCAACCCCTAGCAACATTTTGAGGAACCCCCAGCAACATTTCCACAGAACCCTGGTTAAGAATAGCTGTATTAGACTGTTAGCAAATTTCATACATACATATATATATATATATATATATATATATATATAAATGAATATTTGATCACCTTAAAACTAACAAAACAATAAATGAATTGGCTTTCAGGCTGTACAATTTGGGAGGGTGCACATTCTTTGATGCCCATGAGGTCAGGAGGGCTATTACAACTCCTGACTGCCCCCTTTATTTACATTTCACAGTAAGCAGAACATAACATTTATGTTTCTTCTCCACTCTATTCTGTTTTTTATTTCTTTTATCTGCTGGTTGTGCTTCCTGCAAATTTTTAAGATTACAAAAAGTGAAATGTATGAAACAGAAATACTTCAAAGGCTGAACCGGACAGTCAAAGTGATTTTTGTTAATGCTTTCATTTTGTACCAGATTCCTGTAGCTTCAGTTGCACCTCTGAGT
This sequence comes from Pyxicephalus adspersus, assembly GCF_032062135.1. Taxonomy (NCBI): domain Eukaryota; kingdom Metazoa; phylum Chordata; class Amphibia; order Anura; family Pyxicephalidae; genus Pyxicephalus; species Pyxicephalus adspersus. The sequence continues at coordinate 44,598,795 of NC_092868.1, forward strand.
TCACTGATTGACTTTGCTTGTTACTTAACGCTGCTCTTTAAATGTTTCATTTACATAAAAAATATACTTCAATGAAGTACAAAGTACAGTTTGAGATCAAAACTCCCTGGGAAAAGTATGCAAATGTAGGAAAAAGAACTTCAGGGTAAATGTCATTATAGCATGGTAGTTAGGCCGTAAGGATGTATGACGGGCAGCGTGGTCAAATATTTAAAGGAACTCACCCTTCTAATCTTCGTTTTAATTCTCCTATAAATACAGAATATTAATGACCTGCAAAGCAATTGCATAGAGGTCTGCAAAAGATAAATCCATCAGTTTTTCCTCAATTTGCAAACCTAGCCTGGAAAAAAGATTGTATAGCCAAAAATGTGTAACACTTATACTTTTGGGTTCCATAGAAGTCACATGGTCTGCTATAGTTTAATTATACTTTTGCCTGGAACACTTTAGTATACAATCCAACTACAGATACTTTAATTGTTTTTTTTTAAAGCATAAATATAAAGAACAACAAGCACACTCTTGTAAATGAGTGATAGATATTTTTAAAAATGCGTTCTGAAAAATGTTTTGGTTTTGTAGTCAATCTGTGTGGAGGCTGCTGGTGTTATTTATTGTTTTCTCTTGCAATGTCAGCTTCCATCCCATAAGAAAACTATATGTTTCATAATTCATTGCATCGTGGATCATTGATGTGGATGTTTACTGTTGTCAACAGGACAATGGGGGGAATACAAATAAACACATTCTTAACAGGGCATGAATTGTAGCAACAGGCATTAGGCATATGCACTCTTTTGCAAACTATATAGGGAATTTTTGGGGACTAATTGAAGACATATATTTAAAAATACCAAGAGGTAGAAATGTACTATTAGGACATAAAACAAATATGATGATTTTTTATTTTGTTTAGTTACACTTAAAATATAATCTTGAGCTATATTCTGTATTAAGGTCAGGGATCCTGTCTTTCGCAATAAATGCTTGATCCAGGAGAAGACTTTAATAAGGAGGATTTTCAGAAGACCTTTGCCCATGGGGTCATTTCCAAGATATGTTGGGCTAGTGGACCTGAGTGAAGATACTTTAGTATTTATCATTAGAGTGTGGGTTGCAATCCGTAACATATACTGGAATATAAAGCTTTCTACTCTTCATACTTCAACTACAAAAGAAGCTGATTCAGGAACATGTAAAAGCATCATACTAAAAATTGCACCCTTTAGTAACACCTAGTTTTCACCAGTTTCTGCTACTTTATATTGTACATTGCTTAACATTAAAAGTATAGTAGTTGGTGTTGACCTCCGAAGCCAAAGATTCCAGTTTGTTCCAGGGTTGTCATTTACAAAGTGCACCTAGTATTTTCAGAAGAAGGTTAGTTGATCCAAATTAGCTTTATCAAAAAGAAGCTGGTGGTTCGGTCAACGTGTGAAGCTTTACAAGAACAAATGCAAAGCCGACGTTTACCGAAAAGTTCTTTCTCTTACATTTTCTAAAGGCTTATTCATATAAAATGGAATAAATAGAAATATTCATATATTACGTCTTACCTGTAGTGACAAATATAATGTGCTACTTTTCATGCATTATTCTACATAGAGGAATAGAAGAGAATGCTGTTCCCATTAGGAATCCTACACATATATTTATTTAACTTGTCACATTATAAAGCAGAGAATAGTTCCTCCTGAGCAGAGGGAGACTGATCTGCTTATTCCAGGGAATAAACACTGAAAGGGGAATCTCATTTGTCAGTGTTTAGAAATGTCAGGGGCTTTGCAAATATCCGACAAATCCACCAGAAGCGTGCTTGATTTATTTTAATTTTGCCAAGAAAGAAAACCGTCAGAGAAGAGACTGTCAAGTTTAGCCTCATTTAGTGAGCAGTGGAAATGACCCATGATACCTCTGCCAGTGTTTTGAACAACAGGGACATTGCTCGCTGCAACTAATGTCCATCATAGACCCGTTTTATGGCAGCTTCTCCCTGGCAGAGAGAAAAACAAATAAGTCTTTGGTTAGATATGTCACTTCTGAGCTGCCCAAGCAAAGAAGTGTTGTGTAAAGTCATCCATCAGCCCAGAGGTCACAACCTGTGTTAGATTTCAACACTCAACAAACCTTCAGAACTTGTTCAATGAAATGACTGCTAAAAAAGACAAACAAATGGGGGCCATATGACTTTGTTTTTAGTACCTGGTATTATGGGTTTAACCTTAAGCCCTTCAAGTGCACCTGTCATCAGAGAAATAAATATGGTGACCCATCCTGCATTGCAGCCAATCCAGTACTCCTATGGAAATAAGGACTTTTGCAAAAGTCAGTATTTGTTTATTAGGCTACGTACACATGTGCAATACTTATCGTTTATTGAAATTGTTTATCGATTATTTTGAATGATCACATAGTGCATGATTTTGTACATGCTGTAACCATTTGTTCAAATATAATCCATCAATAATGTACACACACTGGATACGATAGGTTGAACGATGCAGGTAGTGAAATGTACTAGAGAAAATGTATTGCAGAACCATCCACGATCACTGAACCACCGTACACACAAAAGATTGCGAACCAACGATCGGTCGTCAATCGTTCGTTTCAAATGACAATTATTGCATGTGTTTACGTAGCCTTAGTAGGCCCACCCCTCATCTCCCACTTTTTATGAGCTTATTTAATATGTTATTTTCCTGAACTGGTTTTAAATCCCTGCTGGGAAAATTTTGAAAAGGGTTAAAGCCACACTCCAAGCAAATATATATATATATACAGCAACACTGCCATCAGAAATTTTTGGGCCCCATGCTAGGTAAAGTTCCTGGTAATCCAATCCTCCATGTCTAAATTTCCAGCATTGGAAAAACAAGACTCTTTTGAGCTGAGCCCTGTACAGAAGCACTCCTTGCCCAGCACCCCAATGGTGGCCCTGATAAACCAGCACACATTACTGCATCATGGTATTCATTAATATATTCTTAAATGTGTTTTTTAATGCAAACCGTGTAAATACCCTGAGTTAGACTTGGTATTCATCTATCTACTGTAATGCAGGACTAAAGCTGCGTACACACGGCAAATTTTTCTCGCCCGATAATCGGTATCGGCCAATTATCGGGCGAAAATCTGCCGTGTGTACAGTCGGTCGTCGTCCATCGTCCGACGACCGTCCTGGCGGATCCATGGACGATGGACGACGACCGATCCTAATGAAAGGGAAGGGGAGAGCGCGCAGCCGGGTGCCGCTCCGTCGCTCTCCCCCTCCCCTCTCCATAGAGCATGAACGGTGCTGTATGTACAGCACCGTTCATGCATCGTGCAGTCTTTTCTTGTTGGATAGGATCGTGAAAGATCCAACGAGAAAAATTTCAGGTGTGTACGCAGCTTTAGAGTCCAAAATGCCGGTGGGCTGCTATGTAAGGCACATGCTGATAAATAAGTAGAGAGATAAGCAAAGTGTGCTGCATTTGCTTTTCTTTGTCCAGTCTCAGGCGAGTGGGTATGAGATTTCTAAATAAAAGTAAAACTGCACAGCACAACAGATGTTTGCCAAAAGTTCAGCTTTTGGAAGTGTAGAATAACTGTTTTTTTTATTTTTCCAATAAACTTTTTATTGTTGAATTCCTATTAAATAAAATTGCCATAAAAAAAAAAATCAAGGCATAAGCTAGTATCTGGAAAAGTGGAAAAGCTTAAGCATTGGATAAGGTACAGCAAGTTCAGATCGAAAGAATAGGTGAGACAGAAGCAGGAAGATCCTTGCACTACAGATCCTCAGGTACAGCTTTCGCTCCATTAAAAAAATGAGCAGCAATAAGGTTCTTTGTCTAGGGGCTTTAAGTGAGCAAAAGCACAGGTCCTTACAGTCAAAAAAAAACGATGCTTTATATGAACTCATGCATTCAATTTACAAGGCTATATTAGAATGTCAGGAATGGGTTTTTATCAGGGGGAATATATTAAAAATAGTACAGATTTCAGGAAGATACATAGAAACATTTAATATACTCTCATAAAAGTGCAATTTTGTTTATTTTAAAAACCTAAACTCAAATATCCCCTAATCCCTTACTCCTTACTTAACTCATATTCCACTTCATACTCTAATACCCTTGATGTGGGAGCCTCAACATACAAATCTCACACCAAAATCATGCATTCTTTATTTGCAAGAATTATGCTGTTGCTGAAAACTTCTTACAGGTTTGCTTTATGAATTTAGAGAACATCATTGTATCATTTATCTGTCCACTTTACTTAAGATTTTAATATAATTCATTTCCATGAACAAATCATTTTTGTGTGTGTATCTGTGTTCTACGTGGCAGATTTCATTAAAAACCCAGGTTTACCATCCTCTTGAGTACACGTATAGATCTACTATGTTTGCTTTTCCAAAAGGCCATTTGCACAACTAGGACAAAACTAAACTGAATATAAATGTAAATAATTTCCCATTTGAATATTTCTTTTCATCTCTGCTGGCAACATTGTGTCTGATCTCACCAAGAGCAAACTGTAAGAAATGTTCTATTATTCCCGTAACATTTTTATCGCCACTCTTGCCTGCCCTCTCTATCAAGAATTTTCTGTTGCCATATTAGAACTTCTTACTAAAAGTGAGAATGTATTGATCCGTCTGCCACTGAAGATTGACCTACATGAGTACACCTTGTCACATCAATGTCACCAAGCAAGACAGCTATGGGTAATTAAAAATATTATTTTATAAAAACCTAGAAATGAAATGCCAGAAAGCAAACTGAATTCTAAGAAATGTGCAAATTCAAACTTTAATCAGTGTTTATTATATTAAAGTAAACTTTACCTTTTCTTTCCATGTCATATCTGAGTTTGCAATCCACTAAATACTTCAAGAAATTATGAACTTCTTGGTGTGACTTATTGGATACTAAAAATATGACCAAGAAAGCTCAATAAGAGATAATAGTTTTAATAATAAGATAAGTCTGGAGTATTGATTTTAATCAGTGAAATAACCAGACTGTTCTTGACTCAACACAAGGCAATCATTGTTAATTGGACTAGATAGCAGATCATAGATAATAAAGAACTTGGCTGGAATTAAAGTCAACCTGTGCTCAGCCTTGTGCAGCATTTTGAAAGCAATATTGCCAGCGACAGTTGGTGACTTTAGCACCATACCCTACGGAAGTCTATAGGGCCAAATCTGCATTTACCTCCGCTTTGCTATAAGTTGCTAAAAGAGAATAATTTGTAGCAGCTAATGTAATGATGTAGCATGAGCTTGACCTGTAGCCATAAAGAAGTGGCTGTAGCAATTATGTCACTAGCTTCAAATTGATTGTAATCAATGACAATAGCAAATTAGAAATTACCTTTAAATTTTTGGCTGTGTGTGGCTCCAAAGCACCACTGTATGGCACACTCCTGGGAGCAGTGTTTTCTGTTACCAGTGCCATTTGCTATTGGAGTGGAGGCTTCTAGCTATGAGGGAGTTTCGAGGAAACGTTTCATGTTGTCTGGCTCATTTTCAAAGAAAGAAGCAACAGAAAAAGCAAAGCGGATACAGCAAGTTATTTTTTACTATTTTTTTACTTTTTTACTTTTTTACTATTTATAAATACATTACCTTTTTTAATGGCTTTCAATATTCAAACCAAGCCTTTATTCAGGCATTAATCCTCGTGGCCAGGGAAAAAAGGGTGGCAATGAGCATGCACCTTCGTTTTTGTAACAGACCACGCCACCCCATGGGCTCCTGCCTACCATATGTTGCACTTTGCGGCTAAGGTCATTTTTCTGGAACTTTTTTTTGCCGCTGTGACCTCCTGATGGTAGCTGTTTAGAAAGGTTAAAATCATAAAAAAATTGCCTGGGCTACACCAGCTATCATTTTGATAGTGCAGATGACCCTCAGACATTCAGAATTCACTTGGACCCTGAGTATCATCCCTACCAATGAAGACTGTAAGCAACCATTATGCCTAGAAGTACATACAGTCCCTGATGTTGCACCTGATAGGTACTGTGAGCCAGCATTGCGCATAATGAAGACATTTTCTTTATTTCAACTGTTTATTTATTTTTGTTAATATATAAACTGAATAAACACGTACAGTTTGGTTTCAGCTTTATACCTTTTTACTACTGACGTATCCATTCATATCCTAACAACAGCTCTATCTTAACATGTCCATTCCTATCTTAACAATATAATGTTGTGAAATACTGGCAAAGTCTCTAGGCTTTGTTGTTTTGTATTATATCAAATGTATCTAACTACATCTTCCCTGCTGTTACTGTACCAAATCTTCTAACATTCCCGACCAGCTAGATAAGCAAGATTGAGGTTCCAATTTCACAAAACCATAAAACTGTAGATAGGCTGCCTCTGTAGAATATATTCCTTAAATAAAGTATTTCCTCTGTATCTTGGTCCCATTTACTTTCTTCCAAACTGACAGTAAAATATATGAGCAGTGTTCCAGGACTAACTGTTTTACACATCAGAGTGCTGTCATGTTGCTGCAATATGACTTATGTAACAGTTTTCAACCTAAAGAAAAAGCAACATGTGCACTATGGAAACCAGAGAAAAATGTATCTAAGGAGTATTTTTACTGTGAAAACATTTCCTAGCTCAATATTGTGTTATGGAATGAAATATGCAGTCGTGAGAAAAGGTTTGTGAACTCCTAGGATTGTTTCAGATTTCAGGGAAAAGCAACAGGGTCCTTTATTGTTAGCATTCCCATTATTATGTACTCAACTTTTCTTCTTTCTTCCACCTATTTGTTCAAGTTTGAGGAGCAAAGAGAAGTACCTGGCATTTATGGGTACAGGCTGTATGTCAATTGCTCACCTTCCCTTCACATAAATGACTTCTCAGGCAACCACAACTGACACATGGTGGAAGAAGAAGCATCCTGAATTCTGTGTACACATGATCCACAACCTTGAACAGAGAGTATTTGCAGCTGGATGGGTAGTCAATTAAGTGAACCTGTTGCATTTCCCTGTATGAGCTATACATACCTTTACATTTAGTATAAATGGATCTCAAGATGTGAATGGATCTTCAACTTCGACAGTACACATAGGCAACATCATCTCACTGTCGATTCTTATTAAATATGTATTTTACATATTGTAAAACTGTGGCCGAACTATTTGAATATTTATATATTTCTAACAAACAGTAAATTAGCTTTAAAGCAAGCTTTCATTTACCCGTGAAGCTGCAGGTACTGTTAAGTAATTCATCCTCACATTTACAGCATAAACACATTGGGCCTGATTTATTAATGTTCTCCAAGGCTGGAGTGGATTCACTTTTATCAGTGAAGCTGGGTGATCCAGCAAACCTAGAATAGATTTCTTCAAAGTAATTTGCTATTTAGAAGCAAATGTTTTGAATCCTGGACCAGATTCATTCCAGGTTTGCTGGATCACCCAGCTTCACTGATAAAAGTGTATCCTCTCCAGCCTTGGAGAACTTTAAAAAATCAGGCCCATTGACTTTCATTTCAGATTGCTCTGTTCACACTGCCATGCATTGAGTTGGTAGTCTGACAACCTTGTAATTTTTAAGATAAATATAAAGCAGATTTACAGGAAGGAGAAGGCTGAGTGTAACTTCTGATGCCCTAAACAATTGCTAGTAATAATTCTGGGTGTAGAATTGTTGCACAAACTAACTGCTCAGCTTTCTGACAAAAAGGCTGTTTGGTTCTATGGAGAGTGGAAGTGGAAGGACAGGCTAGAGAAACTCGCTGCAGGAACACACCCATAGGTTGGATCATAAGTGACCTCTTTTATGATGCCTGGGGACACTTTTACATACTCCAGATATTTGTCCAAATTAATATGTATAGTGAACAAAAATTGTCATTCCAGAGAATTGTCCCTGGAACAGGTGTTCACTCACTCACTCACCATTTCTCTGATGACAATCAAAAATGTTGGATTTTCACTGACTTTCCGTCTTAGCAATATTAGTTATCAAGACAAATATGAGGGCTAAGTCACCCCAACAGGGACACATGCAGCAATAAAAACTGGACAGAGTTCCCCTACTTTATGCAAAGCAGGAAGAAAAATGTTTTCCTTAAATACTGTTTAACACGTGACATGAAACACTTTACTACTTCTTTGAACTTTGAGGACGAACTTCTCTCCACTCCCCACTGCTACAGAGGTGAGTAAGAGATTGTTTATTATTTGTAAACAATAAAAGAATATTTATATTTAAATGAAGGCAGGTATTTCACTTTGTGATATGTATGTATAACAACATTACTAGGCAATAATGAAGTGACATTGATATAAGATGGAACACACTAGTGTTCAAGGTTCAAGTGCTCCTATATATTTTTATGTAACAAAAAAGTATTGTTGCTTCTTTTACAACACTGCTGCAGAATAAGAAATGTATTTAATAAACTTCTGTGCTTGAGGCTGGATTTAATAAAAAGCTGGATAAACTTGTGCCTATGATACCAACACTTAAGGTAGGTGATAAACTGGTGTTTTTATTTGCTTCACTAACCACTGCTTAGGTTTCCTTATGAGATCATTATGAAGGTAACATTCCTTTGCATGCAGACGTATATATTTTTTATTACATTAAATTGCTTTACTTTGACACTTTGAAGATCTTGGGTGTAAAGATAGTAAAGTTTAGGTTGCCTATGGGTTTTAAAAGCAATTCTAGTGACTTACTTTTGTTGTATTTATAAAATGTTCTAATGGTGAATACAAAGGGTTATGATATAGAGTGCCAAAACAGCACCCAAATGGAAGTTGGGCAACACGGTGGCTCTGAGGTAGCACTCTTGTCTTTGCAGTGCTAGGTCCCAGGTCCGAATCTTGGCCAGGACACTATCTGTATGGATTATGCAGGTTCTCCCCATGTCTGCGTGGGTTTCCTACTGGTACTCTAGTTTCCTTCCACATCCCATAAACATTCAGTTAGGTTAATTGGCTTCTCCTCAAAATTGACCTTAGACTGCATAGTGCCATATGATTATAGTAGGGACATTAGATTGAGAGCTCCTTTGAGGGACAGTTAGTGACTTAACTATCGACTTTGTACAGTGCTGCGTAATATGATGGCACTATATAAATACTGTGTAATAATAAAGGTGGAACGCTGCAGCATTGGGGTCCCAGGTTTGAATCTCAACCAAGGTGGAATTTGTATATTCTCTTCCAGTACTAACTTCCTTTGATACTTAGAGAAGTTACATGAACTAATCCTCAGAACTGAAATGGAAGCTGATGCTGGGAGATATAAAAAAGCGTGTTACTATGAACTATGTGCTTTGAGAACACATTCCTTTCACCATTTCCACCAATCAATATGGCACACTTTGCATTTTACATTTATTTTAGCACAAAAATGTTGTTCCTACTATGAAAGAGCTAATTGGTTATGTTTCCCTCTAAAGATGAAGAGTCTTCCCTTGTGCAAGATAATTACCCTGATCCTCCTAGATATCCAGGGTGCAGGAATGTATGTAAATTGAAGTCTAGCTATAGTAAACTTTCATAGAGGTCTGACATTTACCAAACATTCTCTTATGGAGAATCAATCACTTCTACTCAGTACATATGGACCTGAAAGAATATCAAAGAGAGAATGTTAAGTTGAACTTTAGATTCACTACATTATAAATAGTGTGTTCCCATAGTATTAGTGAAAACATTATTATCCATTGAAACGCCTATTTACTATTCAACTATTTTTAGAGGATAGTAAGATGACCTTTAGGAGACTTGGCAGACTGTATTACATTTTAGACACTTTAGAGCTATTCTCATCCATCCACGGGTCAAATGCCAATTGAAGCAGCCACCAAATACTAATACTAAAGAGACAGTAATTGGCAAATGCAGAATTCTTTCCCTCTCGTGTTGTCAGTCATGGTCAAACTCCCTTGTGAATAAAAATCATCGCTGTAGCAGTTTCTCTGTGAGCTGGAAAGGCTGTCTCCCTCGATTTAAATTCTCCGCTAGGTAAAAGAATGCATTGACATATTCAATAATTGCTAGCCAGCCTGAAACCAACTTTATTATTAGTCACAAGAAGAAGAAGCTACTTTTGTAATCATCCAATTTATTAACATGTTTTAGGACTGAAAAAAATAATTGCGGCTATATGTACACTGCCTTTTATTATAATCATGTGTATTCAGGAGGAATGACCCAAGGTCTTGTTCACACATCTGCATTTTGTCATGCCGATTTCATGCACATTATCTGTATGAAATCACAGTATAAAATAGCATGGAAATATGTATGACTGATGGCTACTGGCTCCCAGTGGACAGAGCTGTATATTAGCTTAAACCAACATTTGCATGGTGCATGTGTACACCTAAATTTATTCTAAACGCAAAATAGAATGCTGTTTATTAAAAAGACCAAAACAAGAGGACCACCTAGAAATCCAACCATCAGGAACTGTACCTAATAGCGTAATAGGGAGGGGACTGTATTGAGAGAACCTTAATGGCTTGCACATTTAACAGGGAGCCCCAGGGCATTCTTTTATGCAAATACATTCTTTAACTAAGCAGTTGACTATTTGGTCCCGCTGCTCTCACCACTCACACTTAATCATCCCATGATATAATATTTTACTAAACTTAACCTAAAATTGGAATTAAACTTTTTCCATACTAAGCAAAGTAACAGGTTAACTATAAAGCCCAACTGTTCGTTTTTGAGAAATTAAAACAAGGACTCAAGTCATTTTTATAATTAAAATGCCTCCTTTTGCAGTACCATCCTTCTCTTCAGTGCTGTTCCATGAAGAGTTTAAAGTCATCTAGTGCAGGCTCTTTTACAAACTAAATGAAGCCCAGTCTAAGAAATCAAGACCAACCTACCTGGAAGCATGTCATCTGGTTATGCTGAACTCACAGGGGAATTCTACAAAGAGGGACACCAGGTCATTGCAAACTGAATGAAGCCCAGTCTAGGGCATCAAGGGCCAACCTACTTGGGAATGTGCCATCTGGTTACACTAAACTCACAAGAAGGGCCCCAGGTCATTGTACAATGCTGCTCTTGATGCAGCATTCAAGACCCTCTTCTTTAGAACAAAGAGCTTGAAGGATGGATGTGCAGTAAGGCAGGAGTTGGGAATTAGGTTAGGAAATATTATTGGCCAGTACTTTTCTCCACCTTTATAGTCTATCGCCAAAGCCATGAGAAATGTGCTATCAGGTATGAGGAACATCTGACACGTGCCCCCCTAAAACACATTACTTTTTTCCAGAACAACTAATGGCCAAGTATGAGCAAAGTCAGGGCAGGGGGTGTCTCTAACCCTAACCCAAATCTCAAACAGTCCTGCAGATGGGATGGTAAAGTTGAACATGGAAGTTCAATAAAACAGGCATGTGAAATAAACTTTTTTACTTTGTCCAGTATGTAAATGCTATTCTTTAAAGTTCTCTCTTACATCACCCTCTCCAGGTGTTACAAGTGCAGGTCCATGATTCCATGGTGGTGCCACCTTTGGGAATATTGCAACTCTTAAGTGCAAAAGAATGAAATAAATAAAAAAGACATTTGTTGTACCTGTTTTTAATAAAAGAAAACAGATACATTGTTGCCAATGCAAGATTTTAATGTAACAATGTAAAAATAGATAAAAAAATAAATAAAAATAAAACCACATGTGCATTCTTGGTCTTGAATTCCTATGTGTAAACAAATACAGCTCTGCCCTTGGCTCAGCATCATTCAGAATATGGCGTGTCTTCTGTGGGAATGTCTGTGTAACTTGCCAACACTCCTGTTTTTCTGGCATCTTGTGAATTGGGCTTCAGTTAAACTATAAAGGTGTTTCTGACATGGCACGAGTTACATTTGTTCTAAAATGGTTTGAAGATAATCAAGGTCATGATGCATCATACAGAATAGACCTGGGAATGTTTGCAAGTACAGACATTACGGAAAACACTGCATGTATGTCTTGGCACAACTCAATTTAGTCAAAGGCCAGCTCTGTCCAAATGATTTTTGTAGGCCCAGTTTTTTTGCTGAAAGCCTGGGGAATAAAGCCATATGACCTTGGTTCTCTTATATAGTTTATGGAAATTAGACAATTTTATTTTTATACCAGAAAGGAAAATAGTTTTTTTCCCAAACCAGGATTAGCAAAGCAATGATGAGACCATAAAAAGAAAATTATGTCTGCATTACATCTCATCACTAGGTATTCTACTGGGGTAAAAACTAAGATTTTACCTAATTTTGACAGGCAGAGCTGGCCTTATGTACAAATGAAAGAAGACCTAAGCTGTGAATTTAGGTGTGCTTGTAATAAACAAGTAGACATTACTCGTGGAGAAAAGAGGTTTAAACTGCTTGAACAAGATATTGTGCTGTTGGCAGCCACATCAAACCACATGACCCAGGACTGAAGTACTATAGGTTCAAACTTTATCTAATTAATAGAAGCTAAGAATCTGCTTCCTCCCTCATCCATACCCTCCCTACCTAATGTCTGCCTTTCTACCAAAACCTTACAGTTTTTTTTCCTGCATTTAAGGTGAACTTGTGCTTTGATCCAGACAGGCCAAACAACAGGTTCACTTTAATGCTGATCTCACCAGTGGCCTAAATTTCTCTTCCTTTTGCTTCATTGGTGCTGTGTCTCAGAAGCAATGAAAGCAAATCTGTATGAGCACCTGGTTGCATCTTGGAGCTCACCCTTGGCCGAGGAATCCAGACCACCATGGTTGTTACAATACTGCTTACATTGTTGGACATTCACTAGTAACCAGCAATGTTAGATGGGAAGGGAGGATGTATCTGCATGCTAGATGTTAGGGTCAGGGTCAGTTTGTTGGTGCCCAAGTTCTGGGTCTTACCAGAGGAATTTACTTGTATCTCATTTTGTGTAGTGAGTAAACAATCAGCTTTGGTCCAACAGGCAAATTGGCTATGCAGATGGAACACAATTTTTGTTTTGTTGCTGATGGTAAGTAACACCTCAAAGCTGAGATTTGAAATTCCTGCAAAGAATCTACAGAGACACCTAACCCTGAACTAGTTACAAAGAATTGTATTTGCATGCAAAATATGTTTAAAAAAAACAAGCTGGGCATCAGAAATGAATGTGTGAACAATCCAGTAAAGGGTAAATATTCTCAATAATAGGCAGTCCGCTGGGATGACGAAAATGTGTGAAGAACTCTATCATCCTTTCCAGTCATAGCTTTCTACTGAATGTGCATTTCCCTACAAGTAGACCCATGGGAAACTTTTATTAGATTTTCCTAGAGACACTTATAGTCTAGTACATGTCAAACAACTCTGACTTATAAAGCTGACCACCAAGCAAACAGCTAAATTCACAGATTAAATGTATATAATGGAGCTGTTTTTCTGCCAAAGGATATGTGTTTCTGTTTATCCAGTCCTGAAATGTAGACAGCTTTACCACACAGCACAACCCTTTCTGACAAGAGAAAAGATTTCACCCACCAAACTCTTCCCGTTCAACGGACAGTGAAAGGAGAAGCAGCAGACTGATGAGCTCATCTCTCTATTACTCTGCTCTCTTCTACTTTCAGCTCTGTTGCACAACTGATTGGTTTCTTGCAATGAATCTCCCTATCCCAGTTGACCTCTTGTGTAGAGGGACTGCAGGAGGTTGATGCCAAGCCAAATATGTCAACTTCTTTAAGGAAGCATGTATATTGTAAGCACAACTTTTTAATTATTATTAAAGATTTTGCCTTTCATGCTTTTCATTCCGTGCTTCTATTATTGTATTCCTTTTATTAAAAAACATCTATAGAGAGAAAGTTTTGACTGAACTTGGGCTTTAAAACTTCCTACAGGGTCGGATTGACTAGACAGATAGAAATGCATACTGTTTAGTCATCAGCCTGAGGTATCATAATATTTATTCCAGACATCAGAAAAGCATCATTATTTCATTATGCCATAAATTTGCTGCGGAGGCATCATTTGGCTAATAGCACATATCTTTATTTCCCTCGCTGAACATAACCAAGCCTAAAAAGGTGTTACAATCTTTTCCGTAACACATAAGTGCTAAGTGTTTTTTTTTATGAAATGAGAAGAAAAGTCAGGAGGAGGACAAGATACAACATTAACCACCATTAGCTTCTGCTAAACCTATAACTGGGCTGGGGCCAATCTGTGGGTCTTCAGTTATTGTAGAATTACAAATCCTACTGACTCAAGGACTGTGAAAGGAAAGTACAGAATGCTGTCATTGGCAGTGGTGGTCAGATAGTTCGATTCGGTGTTAATTGCAACTTGGATCTGTGCTCTTCTGACCTCAGAGTGGAATTTAGAGTTTGAGTTCTTTAAGCTCAAATTCCATGTTCAGATATCTCACCTTGGCATGCCTGTCTCAATCATTCACAGATTGTGCCCAACAACAGGACAACTCTAGGCAGTTTAAACCTTTTTTTTTAATTTATAAAGGCTGACTTATCTGAATTTGGTTGGTCCTTAAACGCTGGTGTTGCTACAGCATTGGAAAAGGTGGTAAGGTGCGTGTAGGACGTCAAGCTAACCTCTTGACATGTAAGACGTGAAGCTGACCTCTTACTTTTCCTTGAACAGGCAAAATGCAAGTGAACTCAAACTTGCTAACATAAACTAAGTGGCTTCAGAGATTAAAATAAGAATGTAATTGTTGTCCTTCTATGTTCATTCTATGGACAATGGAGGTGTCCATTGACTTGTACCTATAGCACAGTAGTGCAGCAGAAACATGGGACCAACCTGGGATCTTAGTGGAGAAATGTCAGCCATACTTCAGGGTCCATTGGCTAGGTTAGCCCAGCTACTGCTGCACCTACGCCTACAGCTAACATGTCATTAGTGTTGAAACAACTGTACTGTATGATGAGATCCTAAGTTTACTATCACTGAAACTGGTAAAGCAAACACATTATAGGCAATATAGGAAACTGCTAAAGCAATATTATTACACCCTTTGTAAAAGTGTCAAATTGCCATTTCCTTGCAGCACTTAATAAGCCTTTGTCAAGCAGAAGCTTTGCATTCAACAGTTCCCGTCTCGGGTGGGAGGTTCTGTTAAAGATCATTTTGCACCAAGTTAATTGGAATCACCCTGGACATGTACAAAGTTTTTTTAAACGGCAGAATTCTGGAGTTTCTATCTGAGAATAATGTACGAACCAAACTATGTCTGAAAAAGAACAGGAAAGTATTGTTATCAAGGCAACAGAAGGCCTGCCATTACTGGATTAAAAATGTTAAAAAAGAATATATGCTGGCCCCAGGTTAACAGTATCTACAGCCAAAACTTTCTTTTAAATAATTTGGATAGTGTAGGAAATGGTTAGATAAAACTTTCCTTCACTTCCTTTCCTGTAACCACAACAAGAGGGGAGAATAAATCTAATCTAAAGTGAGATAAATCCAGCATTGCAACATAAAAATTGTCCTCTTTAAAGGATTCCCAATTTGTTTAATAAAACTAAGCTAGAGGTTCTTGCAGCAGATCAAGGTGGCCTGAAAAAGTAAGTACATTTCAACTGTTCTCAGTTTCTGAATTATCCTGAATGATAAACTTTTTTTAAGGGTATCCATCTATTATACCACTCAATAACTTTTTAATGGAGCTTTATTTGTTGTAGATGTACTTTAAAAAATGATGGGGGCCTACTACTCCTGGTGCCATCATTGTACTTTTTGCGATCTTCAGCCATCTTAACTGGCAAGCATGGAATGATGTAACTCCTGTACATGTGAAGAGGAGTCCACTTACTCACAGGAATGCCACAATCATACACTGGGCTGCACATGCACAACTCATTGTACATTAGAGAAAATTGTCAAGAACAGGCGGGTTAGTTTGCTTTATTGCAGCCCCCTCTCTAATAAGGAACATGCTTGCTCACACTTTTTTGATTTTTAGGTTTAGTTCCACCTTGTTAAAAACTTCTAAACTTTAAAAAATAAAAATTTAGCACATTTCCTAAAATTTTTGAAATTCGAAATCATACCTGTTTAGGACCCAATGGTATGTAAATCTTTTATATGTTGTGAACTTATCATAGGACACATTGTGCAGATACCAACTAAATGGATGTACAAGACAGAGAAAAGCTGCTCTATTCTCTATAGAATGCAACAGTTGTAAATAAGTGCAGCAGCAGCCATATGCTCAGGCCTTCCTAAAGGTTATATATAGCAGATAAATGACCTTATTGTTAGCTAAAATCAGATATTCCCAATGACAAGAACAGAATTTATAAGAAGGAAGCAAGGCATGTATTTATATATAGTTCATATGTTACAGAATATTCCAATATAGCACATGCTTAGATTTATAAACGACTTTCTACTCCCAGCATGACACCATTTTATACTACAGCTTCTTACTGATCACATATAAAATCAATTTCACTAATCCACTTGGCACATTACACCTCTTCCTGCTGTTTCATACTATGAGCCAGAAAAGGATAAAGATAATTTCTTCCCTAAGCCCTATAAATGATTTTACTGTCTCTGGGAAACAGCTCAATCAACACATACTAAAGTGTTAGAATTATCATTATTTCTATAGCTCTGACATAATTGTTCTCTGGATGTTGTGATGAATACCAGGAAATATGGGGTGTAGCAATGACATGCTCACTTGTGAATGTGAGGACGGAGCTTGACTGACAAAAGTTGAAATCTGATGGCTTGCTCAATATAAAGTCCCTGCATGAAAATGGAAAGGTTGGGTAGGATAAGTACCAGACTTTAAGTCATAAGATGTTCAATCCACTTATATTCTTTCCTACCTTGCCACCTATCTAGACAATTTAATACCTGATCCAAGAATTTAGCTGGCTCTTGGGAGGGAGGAACTATGCAAGTATCAAAATATCCTGATGGTGGATGTCAGTTGGAATAGTTTCTAGGAGGGCTGCATTTAAATTCAGACTACCCTAAGTAATGCTCACATGGGTTACTAAACCTATATGATTGAAAAAAACATGAAACCCAATGAATAAAAAGAACAAGAAAAAGACTGTCAGGCTGGGGAGATAGGACCAAGAAGATGCTGGATGCCCTTCATCCAAAAATAAGGTAGTCTCTATCAGACCTGTAGCAGCTGACATTGCATATTGGGACAAGCACACAGTATGGAATGAAATAAGAGTAATCAATGTAAATAGAATAGAAGAACCTGTACAAATGTGCAAGACTAACGTTAAGGCTGGAGTTCAGCTTTAACAAAAAAAAAAAGCTCCTAAATTTATTGCTGTAAGTTTATTATTAAAAAACTTTATTTTGACCAGATACCATTAGGTGGAGATTTCTAGAATCCTACCCAAAGATCCACTTTTTTCCATTATATGTATTCAAATGTAAAATCAATGTAGACAATTCAATAATAAATCACTACAAAGCAGAATCATGTAGTATTTGGAATGTATTCCAGAATATAGGCCATCCTTGTATCTTCTTGTTCTTTGATATTCCTGTAATGCTACCCCAGGAGATGCCATCATACGTAAACTCAAGGCCCTTTTCTAAGAATTTCATAATAATACCACCCTTGAGAATGCTTAATGATATAGCAAGGTGGCTCTGTAGTTTCTTTTAACAATACATAAAACTGCAAGAGTAATTGGCTTCAATGTGCAGAATATGACACAATTCACTGGCACTCAGCCCCGCTAGAAAAACAAGGACCTACCTCATTACTTTTAATTAAAATTGAAACAAAGCTTTTAATGGAAATATATATAGAGCATGCCGCATAAACAACAGAATATATAGCATTTGATAAACTGAGATTTAGTTAACCAGATGCTATTCTATTCTTTTGCTGAAGACACCCAGCCAGCTGGTTATAGCCAACTGAAGATATTTATGCACCAAATATCACATACAGAAAAATGGCTGCCATTGGTTAGTGATTTATGATTTTCTTAAAGATTTTCTTCTATGTATGTGTTTAATGTAATTAAGTTAGATGCCTTTTGCCTTTTACTAAGTACTGTCTGTTTTGAAAAATCTCCTAATCTTTGCCACTTCTGGTTTTCTCACCGACATGGCAGCAGATACCGGTAGTTGGTGTGGTCAGTTTGCGTCCCTGGGCCACATATTCAAGATATAGTGCTTATGCCTTGCATGTCTGTATCTCCTATACTGATCTTGTGCCACATTCCCAACCAACCTTTAGTGTTGATCGAAGGTGGCGCAAAAAACACATTACAGCACAGATCCCACTTCCCCTTTGGATCTGCCCTTCAACAACACAGTAAAAAGCAGGGGACACAGAAAAGTCACATGACTATGCTACAGAAAAGAAAAAAACTTTATTTTACAGCTACAGTTCACACACCATTTCCAAAACACATGCATGGCAGGCTGCTTCATATACAAGTAGCAGCAGTGCTGAAAACTTGAAGACCAGAAATAATGGCTGAAAAATAAAAAATGCTCCTCAGTTTTACAGCAGCTCAGCTCTTCCTTCTAAGGCACACATGGCCAACCCAGTTATTTTGTACCAGAGATTTGATTAGGAATGCATTCTATGTGTATCATAAAAAAAGCTAATTACTGTTTAAAGTAACTCCTTATTCTTTGGGGGATTTTCTTGTAATACTTGATTTATAAAACATGCTGTTACTGTAGGAATTGGGTTTAACACCTTTTTTGTTGCTGTTTTAATAAAGCCTACACAGATTGCATACATTTAGTATTGTCACAGCCGGCATATGGTTTGACCAGAAGGTATCCGATGGGGAAATATGTCCCCATGTGACATCCTGTAAAAGCTGAATTTGATGAGAACTGACTGGCCCATCTCCTTGTGTTTCTATTTAGGTTCTTATTTTGTGTTGTGTGTAATAAATAAATAGAAATTGAGATAATTTAAAGTCTGCCGTTAACTTCCTTCAAAAAATACTAATTGACCAGCTGCCATTGTCCACTGGTTTTAGTAACTCGATGAGCTAGAAAAAGCATGTACCTTCTGAAAGTTGCAGAAGAGTAGGCACACCTGATCTGTATATTTGTTCTGGTCCCCTTGCTCAGAAAATATTGAAACTAAATTATAAGCACAACACCCAGGAACCTAGAAGTTTTAGAATGAGAAGTCAGCAGTGGTTGCCACCATACAGTAAATTGCCTTGAAAATTACTAGTTCAGAAATTATGTTGCTCTTTTACTGCGTTCTGCCCCATTTATCACCATCCGGCTGCTTCACATGCCTGCAGAATAGAATTGATTGGCACGACTGATGTTTGCTGTCAGGTCTGTACAAAATAATGTATTACCAAAAGAGCAGGCACAGGTGTCAAAAATACACATTAAAACTGTTTTGTTGACTTTTGCTTTGATGACAAGCAGTTTGATTTGTAACAGAAGTGAGGCTAATTCTGTTACTGATTGGATTGACACATTTACCTATTTGTATTTACAGAAACTGGAGCAGGATCAGGGGACTTAAAGCATTGGCATTAGGGTGGACACACAGTGTGATTTTTAATGGCACCCAAAATTTCAGTACATGGCATGCTTACTGGGTTTGACTGGCCCATCATAGGGTCATGATGGAACCAAAGATTTTCCTGCTTCCATAGACATTTAATGGGCAGACAATTGGAAAGTCTGGCCTGCCTTTCATTGCCTGTGGTTTACCCACCTCTATGGAATTATCCCTGGTCCCATCTATGTAATTTGGGATATATGTAAACACGTGCACAGTTTTGCCATTTTTACAGCAAGGGTTAGTGTGAAATTTATTGGTCAGGGTAATGTTTGAATTTTAGGGTTACAGGCAGAACTGGTATTGGGCCACAAGTGAAGTTAGGCTTAGAAAATCTTGTAGGGCTAATGTGAGGATTATAGGGAGGGTAAATGTTAGGTACATGAAGTACAGTTACAGAGAAGGCAAATATTAGAGCTAATGTGGAAGATTAAAGCCGAACTAAACTAAAAAGTAAAGTAAAATAAAAAACACACTTACCTTTAACTCCACAAATCCCTCGATCGAGTTGGAGAAGTCCTCAGTCAGGTCCTGCGCCATTCTGGAATTCTCCCTCTTCCCGATGCAGGGGAGGCACAAGGAGCCACCGTCCTTAGCCTTCTTCTTCCTTCTTGTGTGCACATGCAAGATCAGTTGAAAAGGTCTGTTGTAAAGGGGGAAAAAAAGAGTGCCAGTCTCACCTTCACCTCAGTGTAGGATGCCCCTTCTGTGCATGCCTGAGGTTAGGCATCCGCAGAAGAAGCAGCCAAGAGCCTCCAGAGCTCTGTGCTCCTATTCAACCTTGATTGCCGCAGTGATAAAGACAGAAAGAAGAGGTGATTCCCCCTTTTTTTTTATGGGTGTTGCAGTTTAAAAAAAAACAAAAACAATATTTTAGTTTATAAAAAAGGTTATCCACCCTTTAATGTAAAGTAAAAAGTTTAGTTTAGGTCTGCTTACAGACAGGGTTGGCAGTAGGGTTACAGAGAGGGACAGGGCTTTTTTGCTCCAATAACTAGCAGAGGCAACTTAGCTTAGCATTTAATAGCTAATGCATGGCTTTAATCAAATATTTCACCGTTCTTCATATATAATATTAGATAGGGCACATGAATACAATTGTGTATGTGAGAGCAGTTTTCATACCTGAGTATTAATACCCATACCAGTCTGGGCTGAGTTTTCTTTTTCTAAATTGCTCTGGGCAATACTGCCAGGTTGCCATGAGACATTTCTTTTCATAAACTCAACCCAATAGCTTTAATTAATTATAATTTTGTTGTCAGTAATTACTCTGCATATAGAATTGTCTCTAAATATCTGCTGCAATAAGGGAAATTACTGGATGCTGGAGATATAATTATTATCTACCTTATTTGTTGGTTATACCTAAATATAGCCATAGGTCAAATCTACTACCTCCCCCTATGAGAATATAACAATAGGAGGTTTTTACAGTAATTGGATACATGGTTTTATGGTGTAACAGCCCATTCCTCAGTGCTCCCAGGATCAGTTTGACCTACATTTCTGACCTGCATTCAATTGCATCTACCCAATATGCCATCTTTTGTGTAGCTCAGCCCACCCACACACCTTGAAAAAGCTCAATTTTATGATGCAGTACAATTTTAGGTATTGCTTTTAAGAAATATGCACTCATTACCATGTCTCATCCTATTATATCCCATATCCTAGGGTTGGTGAAAATGCAGGGCTTGTTTTCACCATGTTTATGTTACAAAATTTTATTTTCCACCAGCTATTTTTATGAGGTGTATTGGGATTACGAGCTTGCTGCATCATTTTTTAGCCCACTGACAAGTAGTGTAGAGGGGCAGACCCCTGGAGGTATTAGGCAATATGTAATAATGTCTTCCTCCAAGACTGGATGATAAATGTCCAATGTGCATCTGTACATAGCTGGTATATACATGATGTAACATTAACCTGAATCTGTGGAAATACATGTTTAAAGTCAGCATGCTCTCACAATAATATTATCACTACATGATAAAGTATGAGAACATGAGAAACATGAATAAAGGCATAGGGCAACCTAATGTGTACCGCCCCCCAAATTGTATCACACATCAACATCAGCAATCCTAAAATGCTTTCCGGTATTCCTAGAATGTCATATGTTAATGTTCCACCTGCTAAAGTAACAATGTCTATCCAATCCACATATTTAGGCTACGTTCAGACTAAAGGTGAGGTTGCTGTTCGACTAACATTTCCTCTTGCCCCAAAGAAAATGAAGGGGAGTGGAAGTTAGCGATTCGATCCCCCCACCATAAGAAAACACCTTCCATACTTAACCCCCCCCAAGCCGGACAACCCCAACACTGCCCCCAACACAAAGCAATACATAGAATATTATATGGTCCACAGTAGGTATACAGTGCTCAGTAATGTCCTGCCTGGAACAATTCTGTAAGTATGAAGTCAGCAGGGGTCATAACATAGAAAATTCTTTAGACTGTTGAACTATACTGTATACATCCTGATAAGTTGAAGCCCCGTAAATCAGTTTGGCACTGAATATGTCTGGCAGGTGCATGTGTGTTTTTGTTTTGTTTTTTGATTGCCAGTAATATATTTCTGATGATTTAAAGAAATGTCTCCTGCTAGAAATGCCGATTTTAAAGAAAGGTTTTTCATCTATGTTATGAAGAAAAGTAATCAATATTTTTGTTCGAGTTACTCTAGTGTTGCAGGGACTGTAAATCAATAGCAACTCTGTGACTCTTAATTTGTATTTGATTCTTAACTCTTATGCCAAAATGACCATCAAGTTATTGGCGCTTGCTCTATAACATGAGTCAAAGAGCAATCATGGCTGCAGGCTGGAGTAACCAATCAAGTTCCAATTTTCGGCAGTCTGGAGTTTCTAGATAATGAAGGGTTGCAGCCTGATACTTGCTGTGTATGATATCACGCTATTGTTTTTGCCTGGAGAACATTACATAGTCAGGAAATGTATAGATATTTTTAGGCCACACGTGTGACAAGAGATCAGACGGTGTAAAAAATGTTAGTTTTTTAAATGTGTTTCTATAAATGGTTTGTAATTTTATATGTACATGTGAGCAACCATGTTTCATCATTACATATACAGGTTCTGCTTCCTGCTTTAAAGTGCTATACATTAGGCCTGATTCATTAAAGCTCTGCAAGACTGGATAAAGTAGACTCAAGGGAGAACCTGGATGATCTGACAAAGCTGTAATAAATTTATTAAACATAATTTTCTATTAGTTGTCAAATGTTTTTAATCATTGACCAGATCCATTCCAGGTTTCTAGGATCACCCAGGCTCTCTCATATTAGTCCATCTTGTCCAGTGTTGGAGGGCTTTTTTAAATCAGGCCTATTGGTTGCACTTTACTGCTCCTTTTTAGGATGCCAGTCAATGAGTTGGCTTATTCATTAAAAAAAATGCCCTCCCAGTGTGGCTGGTATCTCATCTGGACAGGAATCCCCCAGAATTACCCCAGCTTCCCAGTCCAGTCGATACTTACTGGCCCTTCTGTAGAGGGATATTGCTACATTGATAACTCTACTGCTGACATAAAAATTTTCTATCCAGGGTACTCTGTTTATTTAATTGGATTCCTTATTATAAGGAAGACCAGAAGCATGAATGGGATTGCAGAATGCATGTGAGGGCCACATTGGGGTTATCTTTTGGTAAGTGGCTGCGCAATCTTGGCATAAATATCTTGATGGTTTGGGAACAGTTGAGCACTAGGAAAGGTGCTAGGGAAAGTAGGGTTCCTATTTAAATGCAGTTACACTTTACGCATGTGTGGTCACTGAAAATATAATGTACTTTGCCTAATGTCTTCAACATTAATGTAAAAAACTTCATGTTCTATTCTCAAATATTCAAAGATATTTAAAGCTGAGCTTTGGGCAAAAAAATACATAAATGCAGTTATGTAGACATATATTTTGGCGTGATATTAGCCTCATGTAATCCCCTGTACAGTACGAAAAAAAGAATTGTCAGTGGAGCCAATCAGGTACGCTGTATGCATACATAATGTGCTGACGGAAATACATGATAAAGCTAGCCATACATTGGTCATTATTTGCAATAGGTTAGACATCAGATTCAATTAAAGCATACCATCTAACAAAACTCTAATAAAATTTAGAGCTTTCTCGATCAATTTTTTATCAACATACCAATAAACCATTTATTAGGAATGTCTTTTTTTAGGTAATCAGGTATGAGTTGTAATACAGACAGGCCGTGACAGGGGGATGTTGATAAAACTATTTCATAGCGCTACACAAGTGAGAAAGAAACAAAGGTGCATAGTACAAAAGTGATAAAAAACATGAAAGTCACAGTTACTAATTTAGACAATGTCTAACAAAACATACATCAATTGCAACACACAATAGGGAGAGAACCCTGCTATGCAAACGTATAAAGGATTATACATCAAATGATGGGATATTGCTGGAACTGGAGTTAAGCCCCCAGGTTTTCTGGTATATTACAGGATCAGAACATAATTTCAAAGCATCTAAATACCCAAGCAGTAAAATAGTTCAGTGGTCTTGTAAAGCTGTTTAGAAAATGTTACCACTGTGATAAAGCCAAAAAACCCAATCAGTTTACTTTGCAGAATAATATCTATTGATCTTGTGAAGTTAATGAGCAGGCCTTTGAATGGGAACTTGGGTGGGACTGCACCCCATTGCTGAAGACTTCAATAAAGGTTGTTTTTTTGTTTTGAATGATTAATGCATCTATAATTAGAATAGAGTGGTCATGGGGCTTATATAATTGGCTATGATACAGTAGGGGGTTTCTCATTCAGCTCTGTAAACTTTGCTGTGTATCAGCATATCATATGGGAGGCAGCAGAGAAAAGAAAGAAGGTTTACAGGATTACATATTGGCCTTTCTCCCATTACTCCCAAATATAGACCACATATTAAATATAGATGAATAATTATAGGTAAATATAGACCACAGCCTACATGTTCTATCCTAGACCCCATTATTCAGCCCTTCTATCTTCCTAATAACCCCAAATATGTTTTAGTGGCCAATGAGAAGTTGTGTGGGAAGCAGTAGGTAGTCCAAGGATCGACTCTTAGAACCTGGGTGTGGGTATGTCCTTAAAAGACATTGGAAACCTTGAATCCCATAGGTTTGCTCAAAGTATTGTTTTGTTTTAAAGCAATTCCATGTTTTGATAAGTAATTTTTGTAATGTTGTTTGTATATATATAATTTATTTGTAGTAGAATCAGAAAAACATACCCTAGGTATAAATCTCAATATGTACCCTTCAATTGCAGTTATTAAACATATTACTTTACACCCTTTAACTACTTTGAACCCCTGATTGTAAAGAGAATTGATAGAATCTTTTTCAGGAGCACTGGGTGATTCAGCGATAAACAGTCTATAATTTCAGGTTGTATTTTAGGTGTTGCTGCTTGGTGTGAATTCCTGTACTTATAAAGAATATATTATAAATAAAAAAATACAGCAGTGTGAACAGACCCCCCCCCCCATTTACAGATATAATTCTGGCTAATTTGCAGATTAAAAATAATACACTGTGCCTCATATTTTAAACCCCATTTTCCATAAATATCTGTTTAATTTATTATTGTACAGGCTACAGGGACCCATATTAAGAAGACACTGTTGACTGAATTGCCCTTTCTATCACACTTTTATCCAGTTTGTTATACTTGTCAGGCAGAGCAATGCAATATAAATCATTCACAGTAGAATTGTGGTTACTGGAGCAGAGTAAACAGTCAGATTTCCTTGGGCTAAGAAACACTAACCCAGACAAATTTACCATTTTCCTTTGAATGAGAAGCAAACACAGAGAAAAAGTTTTGTTCTTTAATGTTAGGTCATGAAAAGAGTTTGATCTGTGCAAGGGGTTAAACTTGACCTTACATGGGAAGAATGATTGATTATTATATGCTGGCCAGAAAATTATAGTCATGATATTTTTAAAGCTGTACTATTACCAGGCTACCATCATAGCTTACCCTGTTATGTACTAAAGATGGAATGAACTCTGGAAGCTAGATGGGCTAGTCACCAGTATTTTGTGCTGAAGTGGCCATCTTGGTAGAGGCAGGGTTTTGCTTCCTTATGTCCAGCAAGAAGAATAGTGAGCAGAGCAATTGTGCCATTGCCCAATCCTACTCCAAATTTCCTATGGCTAGAGGGCAAAGGCAGGTAAATCAAATTGTAGGAGTTTCCAAGACACTGGACTATATAACTATAACTAACCCATCCTATTGTATATGACTGCCTCTACAATATTGGAGATGCTAATGTGTCAAAATTGATAAGAATTTTCCGATCCTACTATCCGAAAGGTTTGGCAACCACCTCATGTTTCCTTCTGAACATACCCTTGCTCCATTGTTCTGTGGGGAATATATTCAACTATACAGGTTTGAACACCTTATCTGATCTCTCTGTGGATAAGTTGACCCTGGACCTGTTTGCTAACGCCATCCTCCCTTCTACCTCTTTCTCTTTCCATTGATGTAAAAGTACTATATATATTCATCATGTTTGGTTATGAAGCAGCCTCAAGAGAGCTTTGACTGTCCTCCTATCTCACTGGACCTGAAATGTTTTGTTTACCACCTTTTTGGCAAGAACATTAAAAAAATAAATTCAGTGTCGGGTGAAGGCATGGCTGGATAGGGGGGTATCCCCTCTGCAATCATCACCCAAAATACTCCTGAGATAGACTTTGACTATGTATTTTTACACAAAGCTGAACAATATCGACATGATCAAGGTACGATGAACACCAGAGAGACCTCATCGGAGCTTCTCAGAACACCCGCTCTATATTTCACTATTTCCTAACTGTACCATCAGTTTGGACTGGGAAGTCTTTTTAATGGTTGTTAATTCAGTACCTGTTACACACAACTGTTTCTGTCTCATGTTATAAATAATGGTCTCTACTGTTGTGTTTCTGTGTCAAGCATTCTGAAGAGTCATTGTGAGCTTTGGAATTTCAAGGCTTTTTTTTTTTTTTTAAAAGTGTTTTTTATTATTTGAAAAACAGAACATAATAAAATAAGGTCATAGAGTCTCTTCTGGCTCGATAACATCCAGAAAACGCAAAAAGCAGAACATAGCCGTTTCAGCTGGTTGCTTGCTGGACAGCACCAGTTCACATCAAATCAGAATATGAGTCACTGCAAAGAATGCAGCCCCCAACCCGCCTGGCAGACACACATTTCATAAAAACCCAGACTGGAAAGAAAGAGGGGGAAGAGGACAATAAAGGACGAGAGTCTGGAAAATAATTTATTACATAAAACTCTTAAGTGGTTGTTACTTAAATGTTTCAGTATCCTAGTTGAATATATGTAGAAATGGGTAAAATGCCAAAGTTAATAATATAATGTTTAATCTGTATAACCCATTGAAAAAATCTAGTTGCTTTGTAGGCAAAGTATGTATGACTTTAGATAAAGTGTACTTGTCTGTTATAAAGACTAATAGCTCTCCAGGAGCTAATGATTCATATGGCTCATTACACTAGGCATAACCCAATGTGAGTGAGTTGATAAAATGAAGATGCTCCAGACCACACAGAAAAATAACTTTACAGCCTCACAACAGGTGAAGTTAGGTAAATTGCAAAGATGTATGCTATTATTATTATTATTATTATTAATAATGTTATTAATAAACTGTTTTTATAGAGCACCGACATATTATGCAAGTGTTGCAAGTGAGAGATACAAACATTGGGCCTATTTATTGAAGCTCTGCAAGGCTGGAGAGGATACACTTTCATCAGTGAAGCTGGGTGATCCAGCAAACCTGTAATGAATTTATTAAATGTCATTTGCTAATAGTTAGCAAATGTTTTCAGTCCTGGACCAGGTTTGCTGGATCACCCAACACTGATGAAAGTTTATCCTCTCCAGCCTTGGACAGCTTTATTAAATCAGGTCCAATAACACAGGGGGAAAAGGCCAAAAGAGCATACAATCTAAGAGGTAAGGAAAGTACCATACAGCATGTAGAACCACATCATCCAACAAGATGTTTCAGCAGTATTAACACTTAAAGAGATACCTTGCCCATATTGTCAAATAGGCAGGAACTTTTCAAAGTGTTCCCTAGACCTCCATGTTTTCTCCTTGCCTACACTCCAATCCTTCACCTGTTGCAGCTGGGGCTCAAATCATCAATATTAAAGACCCTGGGGATATGGTAACAACATCTGGATATGTCATTGCCATATCTTTGTTGCCTTACCCACCTCTACTACCCTTAAACTCTGCTCAA
Organism: Pyxicephalus adspersus; assembly: GCF_032062135.1. Classification (NCBI taxonomy): domain Eukaryota; kingdom Metazoa; phylum Chordata; class Amphibia; order Anura; family Pyxicephalidae; genus Pyxicephalus; species Pyxicephalus adspersus. Next base: position 44,626,615 of record NC_092868.1, read on the forward strand.
AGACCAAAGCTTGCTGCACCGAAAGAATCCAGCACTGAGAGCATGAAATCAGAATCTAACATTCCCTGGTGCTCAAATAATAAAGAGAACTTTGTATGTCTTTGAGACAATTCTGTTTTGTGGAACAAAAGCCTGTGCATATTGAAAACTACTCAGTGTCCTCTCAATATTTAAATACCGGACAAGTGAATGAGGTCAAACCCCTCCTGGCACAGGCAAGCAATGGTGTTATAGCATAAAAACTGTACTTGATTACTAATTCAAAGTGAACACATGTTTTTATAATTCCAGGCATAAAGCTTGCTCCTAAGAAGGTCATAACAGTAAAATGTGAATGTTTCCCAAATGAAGGCATCCTAGACAGCCAGTCAGATTTAAATGCCTCTAGAAGGGTAATCAAGGATGCCTCAGGGTTACCTTGGAGTTCCATTATTATTTATGTCCCTAGCAAGCCAGGGTGATTAAAATGCTTAGGCGAATCCGATAGACACAAGTGGCCCTCCGTGGCTTCTTAGCTAATGGACAGAGCTCATCTGTTCATAAAAGGCACCATTTTTGGAAATTCTCCATCAGGAACAACGACTTGGAAAGGATTTGCAGAGGTTTTCAGTGCTTTTAGCAGGTGCTACTGTAATGAGCATAAACAATCCCTTCATAAAAATTATGTCTCATTTTCTTTCATTTGCTGCAGTATTGTCTCCCTCGCTGTCTTCCTATCGCTAGGAAATCAAGTTAATTGGATTATTCTGCAAAACTTTAGATGAAAATTCCCAAACCTGGTATAATAGAATTTGAAAAGATTTCAGTTATTCTCAAAGCAGACCTAAAGTCTGAATGAAATTAAGCCTTCTTCCCCCCTACTTGCTGCTGGCTATGTAAACCTGATAATAATATTACTTGAATATTTGGGATAAATTGGGATTTGTTTCTCCATTCAGAAGAAGACTGTGTCATTCTGGCCACTTACGGGTTACAGCTGTGATAAAGGTTGGATCGGTGTAAAGCCAAGGCACTGGGCAAGTCCTCTGCCTGGGCAGCAAATCAGTTACTTTGCCTTCCACATATCCCACTACTTGGCACAATAATAAGATGATGCCTGGAAAAAATGGTTTCAAGGTTTACATGGCTTGATTTTAAGGTGAGAGAAAGGCTCCAATGTAAAAAAGACAGGAGTCTTCATCTGGAAGAATGCAGATAAACAAGAAGTGGGAGACCCCCTCACTACTTGTTCATCATATACCTGCAAAGTTTTGGACAGGAAAGACACATTTTAAGTATGTATACCAATGGCTTACCTCTGCCATGGCATGTTTTTTGTATAATAATATGAAATAAATGATTCATCCAAGAAGTCCTTCTTTTTACAATTATGTGAATATTTTAGGCTGGATGAAAGGTTTAGAATAAAACAGAAAATATTTATAAATAAATATTTCTTGGAAGCTGCTTGGTTGAACTTGGGCATATTAAAAGTCAGGTATGTGTACTTTATAATGATGGTTTATGATATATTAGGATAATTATTTTGGATTTACAGTATATGTTTAACATTATTTATTTAATTATATTCAGGACCATTTTTCCTTACTATCTGGAACTTTGCCCTAAATACTTTAAACAACCATATATATCCTCCAAACTGTGGAACCCTTATGAGGATTTATATCAACTAGCAAAACTCAAAGTTCATTTTTGTAGTCGTATTCATTAATATGTAAGGCGTTTGTGTTGAAGAAATATCCTATATTAGTTTATCAGCATTATTATTGTAGTGGGTATAATCATCCCAAAGCCCTGCTTTGGATCGCTTGTCTACCATCCCAGGGTCAATGTGAGGATTTATGATATTATGTTTAATTTTATGAATGTTAGATTGGACCATTCACCTTGATGGTCATTTTACTATTATTATTGCACACCCATTAGGGAACTTTGATACTCACAGTAGATATACCTTACTGGTTTCTAAAAAATATATATTTATGTCTATGAAGACTTTCTGCAGTGTTTTTTTGTTTCAGTAGGCATTCTGATATCTTTCTCTTTTTGCAGATTTGTATTGTTATCCTGATTTTTGTCAACAATGGTATTGTACCTTTGAAAAGCGGTTGATATCTAACTCCTAATGAAGCAGACCAAATATGTGAAACACGTAGAGTTAGTAGTTAGTAGTTTAAGTAACAATTTCTGTCCTTTTCAGTGATGGTAACAACCATAATCATTATGCACTCCTTTTGATGACTCATCCTTGTTAAAAGCATCAAGAGACATTGTTTGGACAAAGCTACTTATCTAAATGATTGATTTTATGATATTATCATCGTCTGTGTGCAAACTTTATCTGGAATATTCAGCTTCCCAGTATGTTTATTTCCCTAGTGGTCAAACTTGATGGACTTTTTTTACCTGACTTACTAGGTAAATATTACAGAGAAACTAGGATCTGAAAGAAAGACAGAAGTTCATTGAATGAGTTGAAATAGAAAGTGAGGGAAACTTGGCATTAGGGACATACTAAGACTGCTAAAGTTGCCCTGGGCATCTATACTCAGGCTTGTCATGAATGGGTTAGGCACGGGCTGACTTGATTTATAACCAATTATTAGTGGACCGCTCAATTGCTATATTTTAAGCTTATAAAAAGGAAAAGATTTTGTCCTGAAGTGGGTGGCTCATTACAGCTCAGGGTACAGTTTAGGAACCAAAGAAGCTCTCATCGTCGTTACAGTGATTTTGTTCAGTCCCAAAGCACTTTTTGTTCAGTTTCAAGCAGCAAAGACAGATGGCATGACAGTGTTTATGTCATGTAATTATCTAAAAAAATATAAACCCCACTTGAATTGTAGCCAAAGGAAAATGTTATGTTTGAACTGCTGATTCATATCTTTAATATTTCCCAAGGTGTTCGTTTAGTCTTTGGATCATACAAAAAAGTGAACATGTTTCCAAGGCCAGCTGGCAAAAAAATGAAAGATTTATGTTATAATAAAAAAAATTATAGATTAAACGCTCCAACAGACATAAGAGTCTCAAATAAATGTTGCTCTGAATACATGCATTTATAATTGCATGTTTTATTTTAAAATCAAGAAGTACCCAAATTTTTTCTTAAGGTCTCGTAACAATCTCAAATTTTTAATAAAGAGGGGAAGAATTGGAAGGTTTTTTTTTTTTTGCAGCCTTTTTTCCATTGGGGAAATCTCACCTTACTACTTGCCCCAGTGATCCCTAAGAAAGGAAAGATAATTGTCGTTCCCTCAGAATTTAGCTGCAGAAACGGTTCACTGATTATGTTTTCTCTCTCCCACCATCACATAATCAGTGAGGCTCACAAGGAACACTTTTAGAACTGCTCTGTAGGAGAATTCAAGATTGCATTCCCTGGTGTGTAATTACTCTTACACCTTTACAGTTCAATTTGCTTAAAGTGGCCCTGTCATTAAATATTATACTTAACATGAACTAATAGCCTACTTGTTAGAATTAATAAATCCTATACTACTTTTTAGTAAAAGAAAATACCTATATTATAATATGAATAAAAACATTGTTCCCAAGCTCCCTTGTGTGATTGAAATCAGAGGCATATTAGATTGCATAGTCCCTTGCTATCAGAAACATTGTGGGTGTTTTAGGTAATTTGAGACTGACAAGTTGTGTGGTTTTCAGTTAAGCATATCATGGCGTAATGAGATTATTAGTTACTATGGGCCAGATTTATTAAAGCTCTACTAGACTGAAGAAGGTAGACTGTCGTGTAAGAACCTGGGTGATCTAAGTTTGCTGGTTCAACTAGGTTCCCCTGTGATAGTCTATCTTCTCCAATTTTTCTGCACATTTACTAAAGACTTCCAATGTTGAGATATATATATATGTATATATATATATATATACAGTATATATTCCTTTTTTACAAGAGCTGTACAAACCTTTTGCACATTCTATTGTTACAATATGGCTACAATATGGCAGTTTTTGTCTCTTTTCTTCTAGAACAAATGGTATACATTATCTTTTGTTGTTTTATCACTTTGAACTTTGCAAGATGTATGGAGCCCATTTTTGTTTGTGGCCATGCAGTGTGCTGTTATTGTAGTTATTGTTCTTGTGACCTTTATTATTTTAGGAAGACTTATTATGATGATATCCAATGGTAGTAAACAAACATAACCCTTGGGCTATTATCAAGTTGTATAGTCTTTTTTTCTTTAACACTTTTGTAAAAAGCTGATAATGAGATCCTTTCTTTGTATGTATTTATTTAATACTTTAAATACTTTAATATTTGAGAAAACATATATTTATGTACAGGGACATATTTAAACTCTATTCAAACATTGATTTTTTGAAGAAAACTGAAAATATCCTTGATACAGAGAGCCATAAATTTTCTAGGCATAGTGTTTCTTTAGAGCATTTTCAAAGACTTTACAAAAGTTTTATCATAAAATCACACTGACGTACACTCAGCTCTCAAGAAAAAAATTGCTTACAATAAATTCAAAAGTTAAAGCTGCTAAACATTACAACCACAAGTCCAAATCTTGAGTACTTAGGCTGCGTTGACATAAGAAATAACCTTCAGAATACTAAAAAAGAGAAAAACAATTGCAGGAAGAGAGATTTGTAGAAAAGGGATTGGATTTATTGATTGGGTAATTACTGATGTAGTTTACTTAGTTTGCAGTCAATGTAGAAGATTTTGGCCTCATGGTAACAATATTGCTTCTTGCCATGGCCGAGTGTCCCAAACTTGTAAAAGTCTGAGAAAACATTGCATTGAAACATTAAACCACCAGGACTGGGGAATAGAAGTGAAAGTTATTTATGTAATTTATTGAGTATCTGGAAACATTGATGTATTCAGGGATTATTAGGACAAACATTAGTGTGAATTTTCCTTTAATGGAAACAGAGGAAGAAATAACAATCTTTATGTTTACCCTTCCCAACTTTATCCAAAATTTTTGTGAAAATTGTAGTAGATAGTCACATTCCGGACTTGTTCTTGTAATGTTGAAGACATTTCCTAGCTCTTCAAGCTGCTTCATCGGTTCTTCTGGTATAGGAAATATCCCATTATTTGTATCTACACAACATAAACACCTTAATCCAACCACCACTTGACACTGTAGATGTTGATTGTCCAAGACTAGGAGGTGTGAAATTAGTTGAACCATCCTGTTCTTCTAACATAATCTAGTCCTTGGTGTCAGGAAGTCTGCATAAGTATAAAACTTTGAATTACATGGCTAAAGGAGTGATTTGTTGTCACAAACAACAGGGTAGAGATGTTAAAATATCATAAATGGAAGACAGATGGTGTCCATGTTCCCCACTTCTGTTCAGAGATGGTTGTTAATTCCAAGAGCTGTGAAACGTCTTTAACATTACAAGAATAAGTCCAGTTGAACATACCTTACTACTGCTAGATATACAATTACCTACATCAATTAGATTCCTCACAGACATGTAAAAAAAGGTAAAGGTAGAGCTACCAAGGGTCTGCAAAAAGCTTCCTTATTCCCCCTGAACCATTCCATGGGCCTGATTTATTAAAGCTCTTCAAGGCTGGAGAGAATACACTTTCATCTGTGAAGCTGGGATCTAGTTCAGGATTCAAAACATTTGCTAACAAATACCAAATTACTTTGAAGAAATCCATTCCAGGTTTGCTGGATCACCCAGCTTCACTGATGAAGGTGTATCCTCTCCGGCCTTGGAGAGCTTTAATAAATCAGGACCAATATCTCCATTTACCCTTAAATACCCTAAAAAACCTAATTTAACCATTCTCAATTATTTTACTTTCCATCAGAATACCATCATTTTGCTTGAATCTTCTAATTCTTGCTAAAAAAACACTCGCTTTCACTCATCTCTAGTCTAACCATAATACATAAAGACATTCATATATACAAAAGAACAATCTCTTCAAATATTGCCCTGAACCTTTGTATATAATTATGTTTCCACAGTTATGAGAAGGCTTACAATGATATATTATTTTTTGTTGGCTTTGCAATAAACTGTTTTTTTAATTTAAAGTTTTTCCCCAAGTCTTGGTAATTTAGAATTGAAATGAAAGGAGTTTTCATGAAAAGCAGAGGTAATATATATTTTCATTGTACAGCTTGATGAATAGGAGACATCAAGCTGGTGGCCAGGCTTCTGTCTTCACATGAATAGATAAATATATTTTAGTTATTGCCTCTCAAATTGGGTGAGTCTAATATTTTTCTGATCATTCAGCTCCGTGGCTTTCTCTTTGTTTCCTTTGCATTTTGAGAATCATAACAATATTGCAAAACTAGTTTTCAATGTGATCACTTTTTATTAGATGGAAAATTGAAAAACAATTGAATTTAGCATCCCTGCTGTGGTTATTATAATGTTTTAGGTTATTCTGAAGAATATGCATTCAGTTCTAGAATGTAAGCCTAAATGTACCCTGGCATGGAATGTTTGTTTCTCAGTAAGTCTTATTTAAATGTGTTTAGCGTGTCAAAAAGATCTGCTACCCAACTGAGATCTGTAACATTCTTATAATTTTACCTCCTTTTTATATACATGCAGTAAAAAAAGTATTTGCCTTTTTTGGTTTACTCTGAGCAGAATTTTGACATTGGAGCTAAACGATTTCTTTTTTTTATGCTGCCACATAAAACCATTCAGATTTTAAACTGACCAGGGCATAATTGGTAGTCCAATCCATGCTCTGCTCTGTTCCCAGTGACCCAGCTTTTCTTCCAATGGGTGCTTCCATCTTACCTCTCCTAAAGCAAGATGGTATAGCAAGACTGCCAATCACAGCCCACAGATAAAAGACATACCACTGTCCTTCCTGCACCAGCCATAGGTCACCCTTGTATGCGGGGCAGTGGCAGTAGGCATACTTAATATAGCCCAAAGACCAAGTAAGTGGTTAGAGACATAGGTAAAGGTAACCTATTCATTTTGGAAAAATGCAGGTTGAGGGGTGATACAAACTAACAACAGGAAAGATGAAAACAAAGATCTAATCGAATAAAGGGAAACATGATTCGCTTGCTCACCAATCGTTTATTGCATAAAACAATCACAGCTTAATGAGAAATATTAAGTAACTTTAGGAAGAGGGCAAAATTTATAAAATGTGGATGTTGGGATATGTAACTCCAGCTCCTGGGTGGCAGCAACATTTGTGGTGTCTGTGTGCTTATTGTCTGACCATTGGGCTGAACCACTGAGTTTACCATACAGATCAGGAATATCCAAAAAAGATACAGTAGCTCGGGTGTTTAGTTCAGTGGGTAATACTACAGAAGCAGGAGGGCCAGCATGCCAACCAGTCATCTAGAATATTCAGATGCAGTACCTAGCAATTGTAGCCTCCATATTTCTCTTGTAATCCTCACACACACACTGCATGTAATATATTACTTGAATCTTTACAATTTCATGATTTAATGAAGTCTAGTAAATACTTCAAACTGGAATGCAATTCTAGTGAATGGTGACATTGGTAGAATGATGCTATAATAAAAATATGAAGATGACATTATTGCGGTTCTTCATACGTGTGACGAATGTTAGGTTTGTCCTACATGTGCCAAGAACAGATATCATTGTCCAGGAAAGTGCTTTAATTTGCATCATTGCTGCTGATGACTTTCCTGCAGCTTTTTTACCCTCTCCCTGCTGACATTTAGAAAAGCGCATTACTTTGAACGAGCAAATGTTTCCTAAATTGAATGCAAACATGGTATATGTTATAAGCAAACATAATTGATGTTCATATGTAATTAAAGGGACACCTTTTTAATGACACTTTTCATGTTTTATCTTTGCATTCCTTTTATGTTGTGACTATTCATGTTGTGACTATTCTTGGCAGTTAAATTATGTTTTCTTTTTAACTCATCAGCACAACACATACCGAATCATTAAAAGAACATCAGAATGGAAAATAAAAGGCACATTGACTAAATGTGACGCTTCAGACAACAATACACTATCTTTTTGAAGTGACTGGAAAATGGAGGGTTATTAGATTTGTACTTCTGGTCTTGGTGGCCAACAAGTTAGGAGATGTTTCTAGCCTGGACACTTCTTCCAGTATTTCCATTAAAGGATGAGGCAAGAACTTTCCCAGAAATAATGTAAACCATTGACCTGGGAGCTTTAAAACCATTTCATGGTAAAAACAGATTTCTGTGGGCTGGAATGTACTATAGAAAGTGTGTCATGGTGTTGCATTGATTGATTATCATCATGAAGGTTGTTTCTAAAAGACACGAAACAAAGCTTTTTACATAATTCAACTGCTTCCTTTGTATATCTTGGCACTTAGTGATATAACATCTCAGAGCTGCAAATGAAGGATGTGCTGGATAGTTTGCCTCTGGCAGATATTGTAACTGTGGGTTTGAACCAGGAGCTGGAAGTTATATAATACCCAGTATGTACCAATGAATGCAGGTTGCACTTTCCACAATGTGTGAAACTTGCCACCAACATAGCATATCTTTTAGGTTCAGGCCACTGATGGGATCGGGGTGAACATTGGGCAAGTGTGCCTCTGCCAAAGGGCCTGTGACCCTTCACAGCCACCAGGGACACCAAGGGGCCCCAAGTCAGTTCTGTGAGGGGGGCCCCAAATCAAATCTGCAAAGAAGCCCACTTGTGGTTTTGTCGCTCACTGGAGGAGGGCAATGCCTACCTACCCCCAGGCCTCCTCTGATGTGGACATCAATAAAAATCAGCCTGAGGTTCTAGAATTCATTTTGGAAAAGTGATTTTAACATTGTCTGTATCCAAAGTAATACAATTTTATTAATTTCATATATTGTTGACGAGGCCCACTCCTGCACATTTCCACTAGCTCATCACTATGATGGGCTGCATCACTGGCCAATAGGAATGATCAGAAACCAGTAAGAGACAGGCAGGTTTTGGGAGTATTAGGCAGTAGTAAAACTTTGCCTATCAATACCTGGGATAGGAAGATCTAAGATACTGTTGAGGACATCATCACCTTAAAATGCTTAGTCTTTATACCTGCCACATCAGGAGATTGAGAGATCACATTCCAAACCCTTCTTTGGTAAAAGGAAACTGAATAAAAAACTGAATAAAAAAAACAATCTTGAAAGTTCTGAAAATATAAAGTTTTCTTTACATTATGGTGTAATACAGGATAATTGGTAAAATACCATTATTTTGTCCCTGAAGATACCTTTCCTTGCAATGCTTTTTAATACATATTTCTAGTTTGCTTAGTGGTTTTATATAAATGGTTTCATTTTTAATCCTTCCCACAGGAGGTTTTGTGGATATTCTAAGTAAATTATGAAACAATAACAATTAATATTCATGTACACAACAGCTCTTTATTTTTTTTTACAATAGCTTTTTATTACTGAAATTTAGGAGCTTTGCTACAAGTCCTTTTATGTTCTGTTTTTTCTTATTTCTCAGTTTTGTAATGTCCATTTTCAATACCTGGTATAATGACCTCTATAGGTAGATGTACATACTGGTGACAGGATAGGTGACCATAGCTGTGATCATTGGTTGGCTTATGAAATTAGGCTTTTATATGACAGATCAATTATTATAAAAGATAAAGGATACATTATTATTAATTCCCTTCATCCTTCATTATCTAAACTCACCAATTTGGCATGGCCAATGCTTCCTTATAAATATCAAAAGTCATTACAAAAATTAGGCTATCATAAATAAGTAGAACTAAAATGTTTTGTATAAAAGGACCTGCTTATCATGCAGAATATATGATATCAGATTTATATGCACTGGAAGCTGACAATACAGTAGATTCCCCATTGGTGCAATTGGTTGGTCAATCCTTTTAAAAAAAAAAGTATTGTGAGTTTTATTAGTAATGTTATTATCCAGTATATATATAGCGCCAACATATTACGCAGTGCTGTACAAAATCCTTAGTCATGTCATTAGCTGACACTCAAAGGAGTTCACAATCTAAAGGTGCGTACACACTTCCAATTTTTATCGTTCCAATCGAACGACGAACGATCGATTGGGCAAAAAATCGTTCGTAAAAAAGTAACCAACGACGCCGACGAACGAGGAAAGTCGCTGGAAACGAACGACCGGACCGGCGGATCGGATTGGACGACGATCGTTGAACATCGTTCGTGTGTACGGTCGTTCGTTGATCGTCCATGTTCAGAGCATGCGTGATGAACGAACGTCCGTTCACTTTCCTGTCGTGCACATAGTTCCTCTATCGCTCAAACGATCGTATCTATTGTGTGTACAATATCTACGAACGATCGTGTCGTTAACTCTATGTGCAGGATCGGTGCTATACGATCGTTCATATATATCGTGCATGAACGTTCGTCGTTCGTTTTCCAACGATAATAATTGGAAGTGTGTATGTAGCTTAAGTCCCTACCATAGTCATATATCATTACCACAGTCTAAGGTCAATTTGGGGGGAAGCCAATTACCCTAATGGCATGTTTTTAGAAAGCGGGAGAAAACTGGAGTGCCCAGAGGAAACCCATGCAAACACGGGGTTATTAGTTAGCTTTTGTTGTTTATGGTGGTATACGCAGCCTTAGTCATAGTTGTCTGATCCCAACTAGCTCACTCTTTGTAAAAGCAGCTAAAACCTAACTAGTGATAAAAATCAGTTCCTTTTTCATTATACAAGTGTATACTGTTGCATCCTTCAGCATTTATCTCATTAGTTAGGAAATTAACTTTAATCGCTCCCCTGCATTTAAGCAACTTTGTAAAGCTTTATTGTTACACTTGTTTGGTAAATGAGCTTAAAAGCATGTTCCATAATTGAGAACGCATTAAATGAGGGACTAATATGCCTCCTGAAAAAGTAACATCTTAATAAAAATGTAGGTGAGATAACAAGTTTTAATAGCACCCGGCACTCAGTCTGGTTATTAGAATCAAATAACACCTGGCTTGATCTTTTAATTCTATTGTTAAAATGTCCTAATTACAAACCTTCTTGCAATGTCTGCTCAGTGTCTAGTTGCTTATAGTCCTTCATTAGCTATGAGAATCCAGTATTTTTTGGCTTCAGTCTGCATTAGCAATGACAGAACAGTAATAAATGTAAAATACCTCATTATGACCGACCATAAGTAGCAATGTCTGCTCTCTGTCCATGGCAGTCGTCTAATTTTAAAAATAATTGCTAGCTTTGCATCTGTTAGCTCACAAAATGAGACCTTTAATAACATGGCAAATAGAAATATATTATACAATGCTTTTGAACTAATATGCTTCTGCAACAATTTGGTTTCTGGGTATTTAAAGAGTATTCCAACTGGGCACAGAATAATTAAAATTTTGGTAAACATAGGGAGGGAGTTCAACTTTACAACTGTGATGTTATTTTCAGCCACCCAGCTAACAACTAGGTTGCAAGAAAAAAGAAAACACCTGCATTTCTATTTACCCTAACCATCAGTTCCTAATGACAATCCACAAAGGATTGAATAAATAGCAAAGCATTTCTTTATACTGACCCCAAGAAAACAGGCACCAATGTGGGCACTAGTGTAGTAGAATAGGAAGAGCTTCTTACACATACTGACATGTATACATGGCATAATGGCATATACTTGTACATATCCTTTGGCAGAGATCTCTGCTATTTGTAAAGCTATACATCAGAAAGAACATTTTTTTATTTAAATGCACACTGCCTGGCCATAGAAAGTGTCTCCAAGCCTGTGGGGGCAGTGTTATAATCTGAGGTTACTTCAGTTGGTTTATGTGCCAAAAAGTGAGTTCAGCAGATTCATTGAATACACTGAATTGACAGGTTTCCTTCTTCCCTCATATTGCAATTTTACAATGTCAAGATTCATCAGGCACAGATAAAAGAGTGGCTCAGGGAGTGGTCACCATATAATCCAGACCCTAATCCCATTGGGAATCTTTGGGATGTGTTGGAGAAGACTTTACATGCTCCACCTCTCCCATCATCCATCCAATCATCAATACAAGATCTTGGTAAAAAACAAATGGAGCTCTGGTCAAGAATAAATGTTGTGACATATGATAATATCCAAACGACACCATGACAAATGCGTAATCAAAATTAAAACATTGCCAAGTACATTATGGAAATATTAGTGTGTGACTTTTTTTGGCCAGGCAGTGTATTTCTTTTTTTTAAACAAGTTTATTGTATATAAACAAGTTAAAAAAGAATAGAATTATTTTTTTATGTTGCAAGATAAATGGATGAAAATAAATCCTAAACAAGCATTGGTAAGTTGATACATTATAAAATCACATCTTTTTTATGAAAGACATTTTATCCCCGAGTTATTACCTTTAAATATTCTGTGAGCATATGTGTATTGTGGAATGAAAGAATTAACAATATTTGTCCTAACGTCAAGAGAATATTGTTAGGGGGAAGTAAGATACACGGGTAGATATATATGGATAAATTGGGGAGGGATGGAAGGTGAGATAAGGGGGATGGTTGACATTTCCTCCCACTCCAGGCTTCCAGCAGAAAACTACAACTGACCAGTATTATTATTATTCAGGATTTTTTATTGCGCCCACATAATATGCAGTACTGACCAGTACAAGACCAGTCACCCTCTATAAAAAGAAAATGCAAACACTGACTGATCTTTAACTTGGAACTCCTGCATGAAGAATTCATTATTTCTGGATTACTGTACATGACATAGATCTGGGTAAAAAACAGAAGATTCAATTAAGGATTCACATGATCCTGTTACCATTTCTAAATAACAGGGTCATGTGCTGAGTATTGTGACTGAGCACAGTGCATCTGTTTCTGTATATGCACAGGACAGTGTTTTCCTAGATAAAATAAATGATCATTACCATTTATACCACTAATGGTCAACTTACTCAGTATAAAGGACTTTAACTGCAACCCCTGAAATCCCCAAAGAGCTAAACATATCATTCATAGTATATGCTGCTACAGAAAACTGCAAAACACTTTGGAAATACTACAATATACTGTCAGGGATTGGAGAAAAGTTACAGGAGATGGTCAGAAACTGGATACATGATACACAAGAGTGTTAGAAGTAACTGTTATTACAGTCCCTTTATAGGCCTATGCTTCCACATTAGTGATCCCAACAGCCACCTTAAAAAATGACTAATGCAATTTTGGATATTCTCGTTAAAATAGTTGGAAGAATAAAATACAAGGATCCAATGAACAGCACAGAAAAACTATGACATAAACCAAGCCATAGAACCAGAAGTCAGTCGGATTATTATGTTAACCACTTAGGTGGAGAAAACTTTGACTACTCACAACTAGGACCAAAGAGCCACACAATATCAACAACCAAAGGTGCCGTATGTAACCCTCAGTCCACAGGTTGGGCAACAAGGGTCTGCAATTCTATACTGACATTGCCATGGTTTGTTATACTTTGCAGAGCAAACATTGATCACTATTCATAACGCTGTTTTTCTTGTGTATCTGGGCCGATAAGTGCTTCCATTCCCTCAACATACATGATGCAGTGCATCCATTGGAATGGCAGTAAACATGATGGCTTATTTGCCATTCTGCATTTAGAGTGTGCTGATTACCTTTCTCATTTCTCAGGGAACAGTGTAAACTAACCAGTTGTCAATGGATCTATAAACCTTTTTTCAGCTTGTGTACAATTCAGCAGCACTGACAAACCTTTTCTAGCTGTGCATCTCGTATTTTTCTCAGACAACCATGGAGTAAGTAGAGCATAGCCCAGCAGGAGATTTCTTCCAAGGGCTTGCGCTGTCATCTCTGGTTGCCTTTGTGCTCCGGAATGTTTAATATCACCAGAGGCCATCTAGATAAATAAAAACACTCTAATTAGAATTGTTTTCTAAAGCATAACGTCTAAATTATTGTGAAATTAGTAAGTGGCGGCTTTCATAACTGAAAAGGAACGCAAGGTCGTTGGGAGCAGTGGCAGGGGCTTCTATGTAAATGGAGCGACAAGCTCAGGCATCACTGAAATAAGTAATTGCTAAACAGTTTTTTATTAGACAGTTTTAATTGTTTTATTGCTAGCTGGTAAGTTTCCATCTTAACACATACTTGAGAAGTCATAAAATCATGGGAGAAATAAAACATTACCCTGTCCCAACCACCATCATTTCATATATTGTAGAGCTACATTTCTATGGACACAAATTTAGAATGTAGAACAAACATTTTTTTTATTTTATTTATTTATTAAGAAACGATGTCACAAACAGGCAAGTGTTTTAAAGTTCCTTATGCATGTACTAGTTTTTGATGAAGTGTACTGAAATAAATTAAAATGAACAGGCAGCAGGTAGTCTGATTCTGGAGGAGCTAACTTTTCCCCACTTTTTTGTCAGTAATTGGTGACACTTACTTATCTGCTCTCAGTGAACGAATTACCAAATAGTTCCCATTGCTTCCTCCTCCACACAGAAAGCTGTGTGCAACCTGCTTATATATGAAAAAATGAAGAGAAATGCTTAAATGTCCATACTTTTGACCCTATAACATATGTGTTAAAGTCTGATCTACATTAATTAGGTCATAATTGGCTGAACGTGTTATAAAAACATAATTAAAGTTAGCTCTAGGTTCAAAAAAAATTACCATAGCAGTAGGGTTTTACCTGCATGTTTTTTATTACTGGTGGGACAACTAGTACCACATGAAAGGAGAGCAAAATCTACTGGATATCCCTTGTCATGCCTAAACGTTTATTATTACATATAGGAGGATATATAAAAGTTATAAAGAAAATGACTCCAAACCAATTTGGTCTCCCTTAAAATTACATAGATAAGTTGTTTCTATGCATTTCAATATAAAAAATCAGAAACATACAATTGAATGTACTGTATATGATAATTTTATTAGCTCAGGTGAACTCTCAAATCAAAATGCATAGAGAACTCTATTTAAAAATGAAAACAGAATAATGTTTTTCTTTCCTTTTTATATGGAGAAGATACTGTTCAGTCTAATAACCATCCTGTAACATCTACAAGTGCAAATTACTGAATGAAAGAACTTGGCCATTAATATTAATGATCTCCTGGACTTTATTCTGTGTGGTAACAGATCAGAGTAAATGATTTCATGCCTTCTTTCATTCACAGACCAAAATCTCCAGATCAAAGTCAAGCAGAACAAAGGTGTCCATGTTCTCTAACCAAATAGGTCACAGTTTCTTTTAAAAGTAAGATGTCAGGGCTTCTATAATCAACTTGTGTGATGGACTCACAGAAAGAATAAAACATGTGGGGATAAAGTAATCACTGGTGGCTTATAGCAGTATATATAGAGGGATTGAGAGAGCAACAAAAACTAAAAAAATGGATAAATGAATTGGAAAGGAGATTAGGTTTCTGCTTAGAGGCACTGATATGTCTACTGGAGATTTTGAAATGGGTATTAGCACAAACACTGTCTGTATGAAGCTTGTGTGCTCTCCTGTGCTAGCATAGGCTTTCTAAAGGTGCCCCAGTTACCAATCCACATAAATTAGCATTGCAGAACTATTGCAGGGACCTTATACCCCACTAGAAATCAATATGAAAGAAGAAGTAAAGATTGTTCATTATTACATATAGGTAGTTATGTAACCACTGAGGGTAATACTGACCCTGCTTTGCAGGGGTGAAAAGAATGGCAATGTGTTACACTAGGGCAGGGATGGGCAAACTCTGGTCTTTAGGCCAGATACGGCCTAGCCAGTAGTTCGTTCTGGCCTAATGCCCCCTGGCCAATCCGGCCGGGGGACAGTAGGAACTTACTTCAGGGGGCATTCCCTGGTGGTGGGGGGAGCCATTAGGGCAGGACTCAAAGTCCCGCCTACTGTGCTCCCGCCCACCCCCGAAATGACCTAGTGGCCATAAAAGTTGGTCTACCCATGCACTAGGGTGTAACTAATGACAATGCAGTAATCAGGGATGGAACTATTGACAATGCTTACGAAGCAGTGAAACTGCTGACAATGCAGTGTGAAGGTGTAGAAATACTAATAATCCATTATTCGGTTGTAGAAATATTAAAAAAAACTTTCTGCAGAGGCGAAACTAATGACAGTACATTATTCAGGGGTGGAACTATTAACAATGCATTATGCAAGGGTGGGACTACTGACAAATTTCTATGCATGGGTTGAAACTACTATGAAAGTTTCTTTAAGTTACTAACAGTGTAATTTAAAAAGAAAAACTGCCAACTGTGTTTTTTGCAGGGTTTGGATTATCAAAAGTGTTTTCTGTTGTGGTAGAAATACTATTTTTAAATTTAGTTTAGAACTACTAATATTGTTAATGTTTGGGAGGACCTAACTGTTCTTTTGCAGGGTTGAAGCTACTTACAACTTAATATGCAGAGGTGAATTTGCTGACAATACTGCATGCAGGGTTGGAACTACTAACTGTTTATTATGTAAAGGTAAAACTATGTTGGCATGGCAGTGCTTTATGCAGGAGTAGAACCAGAGACAGTGCTTTATGCAGAGGTGGATCCAGATATTGCTTTATTCAAGGGTGGAGCAGCTGACCATGCAAATAGAAAAAACAGTAAAAAGAGTAAATGATATATGATCTGTCTAAAGCAGGGGGTGTCAAACTCAATTACAGAGAGGGCCGAAATTAAAAACTTAGACCAAACCGGGGGCCAAACTTGAAATTGATTAAAATAATTGAGGAAGTTTACTACATTCATACCTAACAAAAACAAACCTCACTACACACACTTTAGGGTTGAAAAGACTAATTTCTATCTATCTATGCAGGCTGTGTGTTGTTCATGCTTTCACATCACAAGTTTGTCTGACACTAAATATTACACTATGCAGTCTCTAATGGACTGAAACAAACACAATGCCCCTGGTAGTCAGGCACCATGTGATCATTGCCTAGGCTTTGTGTTACATGATGGGTATACAGGAATAATGTCTGTGTATTGCATGTATTGAAAATGATGATGCGAGTTGGTAACACGGGCCAGATGTAGTTCATTTTCGGAATTCTTGGGGGATCCAAAAAAAAAAGATTTGGCCCGCAGGCCAGAGTTTGACACCCCTTGTCAAAATAGTGCTAAGAATATGGAAGGGAGGGCCATCTCTATACTCGGTATTGAATGTCTGTGTTTTCCTGTATTCAGTATTTATATTAATATATGAAACCATCATTTACTGGTGTTTTCTAGAGACAAAAATACCTTCAAACTTATGTTGAATCAAAAAACAAATATGAAGTAGTTACACGTGTAAAATATTTCAGAATATTGCATTTTCTGTAAAGTTTAGTGTTTATGTTTAGTACGTGTAGTCATATATATATTCTTTTTAAGTATACATTATGCAGTGCTTTCTTGCTTGTGTTGTGTATGGGAGCAGCTCAGACATCAACGATACACAACCAGCATGCAATTAAGCCCCTGGCAATCTCTCTATAGACTGTCCCTCTCAAACTAACAGCAAATTCCAAGTGTCTCTCAACTTGATTTCTTTAATTAGCATTTAACTCAGCAATAAACAGCCTGCTGTCATGGGATGGTGAGTTTTATATTGCACCGGACAATGATTAATGAAGAGCTGCTGTATTTGATAAATTCAAATACCAGCTATACTCACCATATTGTGCAGCTATAGGCCCAGGATTTGTGAATTTGTTTTCTCTATGTTGGTAAATATTCATTCCAAATACAGAATTAATAAAATAGAATGAAAGAAATAGAACTGATCAAATACATTTTATGTTTATAGGACCCACATAAAATACTTATATCTTTACAGTAGATGAGTAGGTTGTTTCTAATAGTCTATACACAATCTCAAGTCATTATAAAGAATTCAAGATGAACTCTGGGAAGGAATGAAGGACACATATAAATGTAGTTCTGTAAAAAATGATCCATTTTTGTGCAGCATGTTCTAGAGTGCAAGAGAAATGCAGTTCATGGAAATAAACTACCGGTATTTCTAAAATATTTTTTTATTGCAGAAGGGAGTTCATTCATCTCAGCATATGCTGAAATTGTAAAGAAGATTACAAACAGGCAGGTAAAACTCCTTTATCGCAGCAGCAATATGTTGTATCTCTTCTGCATTAAAAAGTCTGCCTGTTCCTATATTTTTATGTACTTTGTTAAAGTTCCACTTTTAGGTTTCCTTTCATTTAATCTTTGGTTTCTATATTAATGCCCATCATCCTGGAGTGAAATAAGAGTACTATCATTTAGCTGTCAAATCTGTCCTGTACTTCAACTCTGCAGTCTCTGTTAAGGCCGAGGAATAATTTACACAAAACATTTCAAAGGAAAGAATTGGATGACAGTACAGCTTTATTACTGTAATACGGCAAATGGTAAAAGAGACTTTCAGGCCATTAAAACTGATGGTTGTGTAAGTAACACTAACAAGGTAATCGTCCCAGGATGAATGCAATTATTGTTCAATTCCCTGAAGGGGGTAAAATCTACCCCATGGGGTACAAATTCTGCCTATATAGCATATAAGACATTTTTACACTTCCTATAGAAATCATTCACTCTCCTCTTTGATCTGCCATTCTATAAGCTTAAGGGGAAGTGAAATGCATAGGAAGATTTCAAAAACTTGAAATGTCTAGATTCAGCAGTTTGTTTTAAAATCCTTCCTCAGGGTATGAATGGATGAGGGTTACTGTCTGACACAGTTCACAGAAAAACCTTCCATATGGATAGGCTACAAGACTGGGATCTGTCCTATGTTGCTGGTTATGTTGATTTAAAAGTGTAGAAATCAGCAAATAAAGATACATATAATTATATAGCCTTTGAAACAGACATCTTTCATACTAGCTAAAATGCAATTTTTGTGTGTGATTTATATGGTGTGTGACCCATAAGCTCTTTAGCCATCAATCAGCTTTTCTATTCAAAGTGTATGTACAGCCAAAACTTTTCTTTTTAAGTTTATTGGATAGAGCAAAGGGCATTTCTCTTCACCTCCTGTCCCAGGGATGCAAAAGGAACAACCCTTCTCTTTATTTCTTAAGTATTGCTCCCACCCCCCATTCAATTATACAAAAGAATTCCAAAGAATGAAAGTTGGGTTTTTGTAGGCAATAATAGCTTATATTACTGTTCAAATGAATCATCCAGCAATTTCAAACATTAGTAGATACAAATAATAGGTACAAATGGTCAATCAGCTATACACTTTAGATCCCTAAAAGCTCATAGACAGGTATAGCTGCAAGTTAACATTCTCAATTTCTGACGCCTTTTGCCATGCGGCTTCCTCAGGAGATTGAGTTGAGAATGTCAATATTTCGTGACCAGTCAGTTACATCATAATATAGGCAAAGGGGATCCAACGTATTCAAGAAAATGATGTGTATAAAGGCAATGATGCTGGATGCAGATATGGATGGCAACAGAGAGGTGTTTCAAAATTGTTGCTTACAGGGTATGTGTGTGGCAGCTCAAAGCAGTTGTAAACCCTATAATTTTGGATTCTTTAAATTAAGCAGGTAGAAATTCTTGGGGGCACAGAGAAGATTAAAAACTTGATAGAGGAGCTAAGTCAGTGTTTCTCAGCCAGGGTTCCTCCAGAAGTTGCTATGGGTTCCTTGGGTAATGAGCAAGTTGTGACTCCCAGGTCAGTTAAACTGAGACTAAAGATCTGTTTTGTTATCTGTATCTTCCCAATGGCCAACAATGTAAGAGGCTTCTTCCTCTTCCTCTTCCTTACTGTTCACTAAGACCTGAAAAAATATTTCAAGGGTTTTCCCATGTTAAAAGGTCAAAAAGGCTGGTCTAAGTATTCCCTATTCTACCCCAAATCAAAAAATAAAAATGATTAGCCTGGAGATACATTTAATTGTTAATATGACAAATTAGAGCTTGAAAGGAAGAAATTAATTTGTTGCTAATTTTCGATAAATAGGCCCTTTAGAAGAAAGTTAGATTATGCCTTGTAACACGCTCTTCACCCAACAGCTGTATCTTTGTTCTGCTTCTGTTAATTATTCTGATTTGTTATTGAACTCCACTCATAAAGACATTTTCTGCTTGATAATATCTGTGGTCATTGAGCAGATGTTGCAATATCTAACCATGTAACATTTAGTATTAGAACGTTGTTGTAGTTTACTGGAAATGGCTGGAGGCTGGAGCTGAACACTGAGTGGGATGTGTAACAAAACATTTATAATACACAGAGATTAGTGTCATGGGTCCAGGAAAATGTAATCAATCTACAAATATTAGAAATGGCCAAAAGTATATTGTATACCGTGTTACCAAAAAACAAAACACAAAGCTTTGAGTATTTATCAGACAAAATGTTCTATTTATTATTTCAATCATATATTTCTCACTTTTAGTTTTTTATGTTTATGTATGAATTAAAATGTTCAGTGTAGGTCGCCTAGACTAGGGATGTCCAACTTTAAACCTGCAGGGGTACAAATATGCCATTGTTTACTTACAATCAGTCATTTTCTGTTTTGTTACTGTGCTTTACTAAAATTCTGCTGTATGCTAGAGAAATGCAAACAATTTGTTAGGATCTTGGCCCCCTAGGACTGGATTTAGACACCCCTTTTTTAGACTTTTTCTCTGGTTCAAACCTGAATACCGTGGTAACGATTGAACTTGGTGGACATCAAAGTCAATGGACTGATGCTGGGAACTGGTGCTCAGTATATTATACAATATAGTAATATCCAGTTCAATCATGTATTATTTGCATGCCAGTCAATCGGTAAATTAACCTGCAGTTTCTGGTTCAGCAGAAGATCACAAAGGAACTTTTTGTTCAACAGTGGGCATTGGTTTGCCTTCATCTTCATTGTTCTCCACTAATTATAGGTTTAAGCACCATGGGGTCGGGCAGTACAGGGGTTAGTGCATTGACTCTCCCTAACATATAGGTGTAGCTTCAACTGTTGTGACCACATTCCCCCATCATTTAAAATATCAGTCTACATCATCTCCCAACAACAAACAAATGGAAACCCACCATGGAAAGTTGAAATTTATAAGTTGATCTCTAGAAGGAATTCCTCCAGTTCGGACATACGCTGTAGTAACAATGATGAGGTGAGTTTCTCTCATTTTGGATAGATTTCCACTACCCGTAGTCTCCAAAATAGGAAAAGAGGGGAAAGCCACCTAACAGCGTATACACACATGAATGAATCAAATTGGAAGGTCTACCCTTTGTTACACTATCCAAACTAAATTAAAAAGTTTGGGTTAGATATGTGCTATTTGATAGCATAAGGGAAATATAACACACATTGTTACCTAAGGCTTAAAGTGTATGCAAGCCCCAAACCTAATATGTAATATAATGTAGCCTATAAGTTTTGAGATGTAGGGACTGGATTCGTTTTTAAGAATATTTTCTTTTTTTTCACCAAGTAATTCTCCTGATAGCACACTTCTTGCCCTTAGGTAACAATGCTTTCTTGCATACCGTATGGTCACGATTAGCTGCTGTCTTAAACTGCACAGCAAACAGTTCCTCTATTCCTATCTCTATATCACAGAAAGAATAGGCTGTGTGGTTCACATATAATAGCTAGAAAAACTAATACAGGTTGTCCCCAGGTTACATACGAGATAGGAACTGTAG
The DNA here is from genome assembly GCF_032062135.1 of Pyxicephalus adspersus. NCBI lineage: Eukaryota > Metazoa > Chordata > Amphibia > Anura > Pyxicephalidae > Pyxicephalus > Pyxicephalus adspersus. Next base: position 44,648,241 of record NC_092868.1, read on the forward strand.
GTTTGTTCTTAAGTTGAATTTGTATGTAAGACGGAACAGGTACATTTTTTGAATAAATGCAATTAGGACAGATGTTTGTCTTAACATATTATTAGGCAGTGTGGTGTCAGTTACTGTATAAAATCCTCACTGTGAGTTAATCACAAACAAAGCAAAAAAATAAATATTTTGGCGCCTAGACATTCATTACCTTCTGGAGCAAACTGTGCTTTGATATGCAAAAAGAAACAACTGCAGAGTTTGTCTTTGTCAGTAAAGAGTTACAAGAGGCTGCAGAAAGAGCTCACCCCCTAGGATCACCCCCAACCTCAGCTGTGTTTAGCAAAAGATTTCTTCTACAAGTCATGTAAACTGCCCCCTCTCCCTTCAAGGCTCCGTTCTGCACAAAGTGAGCAGGGAAGCCCCGTTTGTATCTAGGAGTTGTCCGTATGTTGGGCGTCCTTAATCTGGGGAATACCTGTAATATTGTTTAACATGTCTAATCAGTATACAGAAAGTTACAAGGATACTGTATTCAATCATCAGATAATTTTCTGTGCTTAATGATATTGATAATGTAAAAAGAAAACTCAGACAACCATCATATGGCTTTTTGTTCTTGGGTTTAAATGTGTGAAATATCTTATATACAAGATAAGATTCTATGAAAACTGCAGAAAGTAATAAACTCTGTGAGATTAAGTTTTCTTACGTTCTGCACATTAATCCCCTTGAAGGACATTGCAGTTTGCCCCTACCAGACATGTAATGTCAGCGGCATTCAGCTACCCAGCAAGTCATCACTAGTTAACAAATATCTCAAGTGCTATCTACATCGGGGGGAGTTTAATACCAGATTTGTATATATTAAAGTATATTAAAGTACAGCACATCAACAGTTTAAGGACCATTTCAGACATATGGCTGACCACACCATTGTACTGCAGGCTCCACCAAGTTTTTATTTTGTCCAAGTAGTTGCACACTATTGCTGTGGGGTTGCGGCTTTGTTCCTGTAAGTACCAAACCACTTCAGGATGTGTGGTTGCTTTCCTCCTCTGGATAAAGAAATTGCGCGACCACTGCAAATACAGCGAGTGGCTAACTGGGTGGTTTTTCACTGCAAGTGTGAAAGGGGTCCAATAGTTACATAGAAAATTCCAGTTCCAGTGATAGTCATGTAAGTCTGTGTGCATCTGCATCTTCCAATGCCCCGTCAGGATGAAACAACAGAAAAGCTGAACCACCCCACCATTTGCAGCTTTAAAACCAGCAATAAATCAATGAGTCTTGACAGCTCCTTCCATCCAGGCACAAAATATAATAAATATATTGTTTTTATAGAATACATATAATAAATCTATTTGTAGGACAATTGCGTAAAAAAATTGTGGTCTATTTATAAAGCAGTGATTCTAGCATTCCCTGGTGTTCAATCAGTCACTGCAATTGAAATGAATAGATCTGAATGATTCTCTACGGGGGAAAAAAAAATTGTTCAAAAATAAGTTTCTTGGACATGGGCTTAGCAAACAGAGCTTTTCTGTAAGTATGATAATTTTTCCTACATTTAAAGCATGTAAACTTTTAAATGTCCTATAATCTTGAACTTTTCAAAGCTTTGTAAATGCCATATGACTGCCTTATTAAAATGTGTTGCAAGATGCAGGTGTTCTTTCTCCTGCACCTCAAACACTCTCCCAGCAGGGTAGCCCCCAGGGGAAGCAATTTAGAGCAATACCAAGTACCGCACAAATGTTGAGCTTCAGTTACACCCAACGGACCAAGAACTGTTTACTGAACCACATCAGAACACTCTTTTTAAACCATCAGTTAGGTGGTATAAGTCAGAACCACCTTCCAGCAAGACAAGTAATTGGAGGGGGGTCACAGAGACAGAGTAAAAAACCTGTCTGAGGTTTTTATTCTTCCGTTTTACCTAAAACAAGTTGCAGTCTGTGTATCCACAGAGGTTTTACATTACTTCCTGCTCTGATAGAAAACACAAACAACTCAGAAAATACATAGAATGTTCTCTCTTTTTCCCAGTGTGCCCAAAATGAAAAAAGAAAGTATGGGCTTGAGCTCAACCCAAGGTACATTATTCAGCGTATCTAATAGGTGACAATGTCATACAGAGAAAGACTCACTGTGAAGAAACAGTGTCCTCCCTGTAAAGGTCCAACCCACCTACTGCATTTAGAAAAGTTTATGTTCCTAGCTGATTGGATAGCTTTAGCATTGAGCAAGGGTTTGCAAAACTTCTACAGAGAAACCACTGCTTCCTCACAGAGAGTCCTTCTCTACATGATGATATTAGCTGCTCTTTCTATAGTAAAGGATCTTTAAAATTTTGTAAACTTTTTGTTTTGATGCCCCAAAAATATATTTATCTGATTTATTTTAAATGTTTACTTGATTTGTCTAATCGAGACATTGGCAATGCCATGCAGTGAAGGACCTGCAGAAGCAATGATCTCTCTATAGAGGTCTGACACACCCACTACTATGTCTGACCAATAGCTCTGCAATCAGCAAAGTTCATGCTCCTTGCTGATTGGAGAACTCTAGCACTGACTCAGCAGAGGCGTGTCAGACCTTTATAGAGGGACCACTGCTTCCACAAAGAGCAGCATGCTGGCAGGGATAGACTTTTTCACTCTGCCATTCCAGGCTGTGGCTGCTTTCTATAGAAACCTAGATCATTAAAACTGTGCACACAATTTTGATGCCTCTGTTACGTATTTAGTTAACGTAGATTGAAAGTTCAGTTGTGCTTTAATGAGCCAACCTCTGGGTCTCCTATATCTATACTTTTTACAGGTTTCAGCAAATTACCAGCCAACTCTTTGCTCATTTGCAGAATTACTGAGCCCCCTTAATAAATCTTGATCCTTCAAAGAATATATGTCATTTGTTGTTACAGATAATGCATTCCTCATTTAATATTAAACACCCTTTCACTGATATGGATAGTATTGTAAAACATGGAGCATTTTATATGAGCCCGAATATCTGTACAGTTTAATGAAATTTTCAGAAAATAAATCCAATGTGCAAGGAGGATAAATGAGCAGAGAGGAGTACAAAGCAGAACAGTTTATAAAATAGCAAGACCCATTTGCTGGAAAATTGTATATGCATTTCAAGATGTAATTTGATTTATGCCCCCGTATACAAGTGTTCCAGCTCTGCTTAGTGGAGTGATTACTCAAAACTTTATTCTCACAATACATACATCTGTGCATTAAATACCACTGTATATGGAACAATTTATTGCAGTGATAAATATCCCTCTTATTTTTATTGCTGTGTTTTTGAAGCAAGCAATACAAAAGTGAACACTGGGCTGTAGCTACTCTAATAATATCATAGAAAACATTACTTTGATGAATGCGTCACACCATAAGTTCTGTTGTGCAGAAGTGGGAGCTGAAATATTATTCTATTTATTGAATTTTTGTTTTGTGATAGTACTTTGGGAGAGCCAGACCGATCGCAGAAGCCAACTGGAAAGAAAAAAAAACATAATGCGTAAATTAAACATTGTATACTGCTGAACAGAACTAAGCACTTAAAGTGGATCTGTACTCAAAGTGACTTGTGAGTTATTTACCCACTTAAGTTCCGGCACCTGTGTGCCCGTACAGGCATAAAATATTTTTAGCTTTGGATTTATTGATGTGGCAGTAACTTTGCCTTTAGTCATTGTAGTCAAGCCATATATGAATTATGTTTTGAAGGTGACATTTTTTTTCTTTATTGCATTTTTTGATTTTCTATACTGTAGAATGTGCTCTGGTTGGGGTGCCTTGGATTTAACAACGGACCAATAGATCTTACAAAAGGGAAAGGTTTATTTCCAGCTTAGGATAATAGTTACATATGATTTTCAATACAAAAGAGAAGAAGGTAAAGGGCATATAGGAAAGGGGAAGGAGAGGGGTCTAGCTCTATCTCTAGCACATGGTCAAAATCTCACACAACCATACACACCAGGGTTTTCTCTCCTTGAACCACACCCCGCTGAAGGTCCAGAGCGAATCACATTGTTGATTTATCCTTGGTGAAGTCTTGATCAAAAGGTCACACAGACTGTCCTTGTCCCAGGCTTGGGATTGTTGTCATATACCCCTGCCCCCTCCAGGAAGACTGAAGTTATAGTGAACAGGTTTGGGCAGATATTGACACAAAATAGTCAAACTGGCCAAGGTGTTAATGATCCTCAGGCCTGCACACATGGAAGATCAATCATTGTCTCTGTTAAGCAATCCTTTGATGTTTGAGGGACTGCATCTGTCTCCACAGATAATGAGGTTTATAGCTTGTTTCCAAGAAGGCAGAATTGTCTTTACATACAAGTCATATTCGTATCAATTTTGGTCACTTCCAACACAACTAAAGGAAATATGTTGAAACAGTAATTGTTATAGATAGATTCTCCTATGGAAATACCATTTTTTTTATGACATCGGTCTATAGGAGTATAGGCAACACCCTTCTGACATGTGTGCTACATGTTATACTTCCCCATATGAATCAGGTTAGAGCGCTACTTTGCCTTTAGTAAAATTGTCTTTTAAATGCCTCCCCCCACTACTCTGAGGGGCATCAGTGCATCAAATATTTACCTCCTAAAACCTTTACTATGTGACCTAGAATTTTAAAGTTCCAGCTTTGTCCACCTCCTACCATGCACCTGTACTGCTCAACCCATTTCATCCTTCTAATGGCTGGGGGCTGTAATGAGTACAGACAAGCCATAGGTATTAAGGGGACAAGTGGTGGGAGAATACATGGCCAAGGTCAAAAGGTAACCAGGTGCAGGTGGGGTGAACAGCAGTATAGTGAGCCTTTGTGCTGCTCAGACTTTTGCATCCAATGACTGGGGTCAAATGCCCAAAAGCTGGGGGCTTTTCATACGAACAGACCAGCTATGGGTATGAATGGGTCGAGCGGTGGGAGGGTGGTGTGGCAAAGAACAAGGGGAAAGTAACCAGGGACACCTGGAATGGACAGCTGTAACGTGAACCTTCCGCATGTGTGCTGCTCAGCCCATTGGTTTCTGTGGCTGGGTCTGTACTCTTCCTGATGGCTGAGGGCTTCTATAAGTGCTGAGCAGCCATAGGTATAAATGGATCAAGTGGTGGGAGAGTGACGTAGCCAAAAGGAAGGTAACCAGGGGAACCTTTGGTTATATGGACTGTAGATTCTTGGTACAATGAGGGGTTTGATCAATAAGCAGTTCCCCGCTATACCAGTGTCCAGTCGTACACCACTCCTATAGCCCACTGATGACATCTATTGCATGTACACATTTCCCATTCAAAAAAAAAATACCAGCAAGAGCATCAATATTATTCTGCCTGATCCATCCATTGTTGATAACTTTCTTCAGTCGATGGAATGGATCTGTAACTTCTCAGCAAACTTTGTGATGAGATCAGGCTCGGGAGGTAAAACTGCGTTAACGTTACGTGGAACGAGGCGTACATTGCTGGCGCTGCATAAAAATATGATTGTGTCAAAATGTAATAACTTGAATCTGTCAAAGCTTCCCAGTTATTTTATTTACCTGTCAGACCTAGAAGTTAGTTTATTTATTCGATGCAATCAAAGTAAACAGAGCCGAGCTGGGCAAATGCAGTTAAAGGGGAATTAGAACAGTCTGGGTCATTTTTTTGTTCAAAGTTTGTCTTAAATTGTTTTTATGTTTTATATATAGTTATGTGAAAAACTCAAAAGAAATTGTTTCCTACAGATAAAATGTGCCTACAAATAAGGCTAAGGTATGATGGGTGGTAAAGCTGCATTGGAGTCACCAATTCCCAATTCCTTCATGTCCATGAACCATGCCTGTGGGTTTGAAGCTACCCGTGGAGAATTAACAAGGAGGTAGTAATGGACTCAATCCCCATGTCAAATGTTTTAATGCTGGTTCAATAAGAACCAGTACGGTGGTTGGGTGGTGAGCATTGTCAAAAACAACTACTGAGAGCCACCCAGGAATATCTGTTACAGCTGCCCACCTAAATGAAACCTAAATGTGCCATACTGACCATTAACCAACCATTGGTGACCATTAAGAAAATAATGCAAAATCCAAAATGTTACTGTTGTCCCAAGAACAGAGAGGGAATACCTGTTCTGGGTGTTCAGGGGAAGTTCTCCTCTGCGCTTAGCACAATAGGGATTTAACCCTACCTTTGGATATACGAAAACATTAGGTCCAAGGGCACTATTAGACTAATGGTTAAAAAAAAAATCCTATTTTTTTTGCATTGTTGCAATTTTTAATTAATTTTAAATCCCCATGTACAATGTAATTATAGCTATAATTTATCAGGAGGTTAATCAACATCATTGGTGCAAAATATGCAAGATATCTCCAATTGAAATGCATAAATTTAGTGTACATTTTTCTACATATTATATATGTAGGGATGATTGTGGTCTATAGCATTTATCAATTAATTATCCATTACAGTGGGGAACCTTTCTCATTTTCATAATGGTGAAATATCCCAAGGTCACTTTGCATTTCAATAAATGTTTTCTGCATTAAAATATTACATATTGATATGCAGTTTTGGTTAATCATATCCATGCATTAAACATAAGATACCAATGTATATCTCACAGTAATGGGTAAAGGGGAACACAAAGAAAACAGCTTAATGTTCAGGAAAAATTCAAGCTCTGCAAAACTGCTCTAATCATTTTTATTCTTTAATCTGTTCCATGGCCTTGAGGCAGCATCAATGCGCTGCACTTCTTATCCATTGTTTGAGGGCTTCAACTATGCAGAATGCTGGTAGAATCTAGCCATTTCATTGGGCAACTGTTGAACACATTTCAATAAAATAGCACAGTTCCTTATTTTTACTTTATAGCAGCACTTACACAGGATTGGAAAGTTGTCAGCTCTAAGCCAACCAAAACATTCCATGTTGTTTTTAATTGCTAACATGCTTAAAGGTGGTGAAAACATGAGATTACCCATAAGTATGCTTCTGCTATTCACTATTCAATCAAAAGCTGGAAGGAACAAACTAAGTCTGCAAGTAGGGGTAGGGGGTGTTGCCACACCTTTTTTGGCTTCATGCAACATCCAAGGGTGGTTTGCCACTCTCACTGCCTCCACAGACTTAACCAGTGTGCAAGTATTTTTAGGTAGTTAAAATTAGTTTTCATTCCAACGACTCTGCAAGGCTTTTGCAGACACTTGAAAATGTCATCCTGAACAGTGTCAGCCTGTTCCTGGTCACCTATTTGAAATGGGGTCCAGAGGCAGTAAATGTTATGGTAGTCTCTTGTGTTAACATGCCCAACCTGTTAAAAAAAACAAGCTTCTGCTTACATCTTACATCCTCAATGTGACCCAGCATGAATAATAAATCACATCGTGGTCAGTGATAAATGTTGCTGGTAGCAATGTATGACCCGTTGTGATATCCATTAGTCAGCAGTAGCGAGGCTTCATAACTTGCACCACTTTTATACAGGTGACTTGTCCATCAAATGGCTGAGATCAATAATTTTCAAAGTCTGTAGGAATAAGTTAAAAAAAACAAGTCACATCTCCAAGTGACAAGGATGGAACGATTTTAAGACCTTAGGTCACATATGGCTTGAGGGTATAAACTGTACGTACCGAACATTTCTACACTGTTCAACACTGTACACTGTTCCTGTCAATCATCCTTGTTCCTTTTATACCATTATTGTTCACTTTATTCCCTGTTACAAAGACCCGGTGTGGTTAAAATAGTAAAGGAATGTATACCAAATGTATTTCCTGTTTTGCTCTACATTGAATATGACTTTTGGGCACTAAGGGGTCTATTTAAAAATGTTTTCACCCAACTTTTACCCAAATCGTACCCATTTTCCAAGTTATTCAATTAGAACATTTTTGGTTTCTTAACTGAACCCAATACAAAATTATCAAAGTTTGTGGGGAAAATTGGGGAGAAACATTAATAAATAGACCCTAAGTGAATAGAAAATAATGGTTTCATGAAGTCAAGACAGACAAAAGAAAACAACTATAACTAAATTGAAGGTTATTGCAACATTTTGTATTGTATGTGGCTACACTGGGCTACTTCGAGGTTTGCTTGGTTACCCAGGTTCTCCCATAATATTCCATCTCCTCCAGTCTTGGAGAGCTTTATTAAATCAAGCTCATAATGTGTGAATCGTAGATGCAAATTGTGTACATCCTCGGTGAAAACACAAATAGACCCTTTTGACAACAAACAGTTAAATGCATTTGAACGTTCACTGAAAAAAATCATTCATCTTTTCCTATCAGGAAGAGTAAGAGGCTAAGTCATCCGGATCACCCAGCAACATCAGTCAGCGATCTGACCGGCCAGTGATAACTTACTGTACTGTATCAGTTGATTTGCCTTTAGCTGGCTACAGATTTCATCAACATCTATCAAGAAGACAGACCATTTATGGAATATTGTTGTATTGACTTAGAAAATGTATGAACAATTCAGATGTGCTGCTTTTTCTTCAGGTTTTCTTATTGTTTTTAGAAGGCTTTATTTCTTTTTATTTAGGTTGGTAGCATTTTTTTTTCTTACCATGAGCTGTTATTTATGTTTTATTTTTTTAGGAAATAAAGAAAGTAAGAACTATCAGTGGTTCAGTATATTAGTGCTAGAAAATGTGTCAACTTTCCATCTGTCTTTCTATTGCAGATTATTACATTGTTGTTGAGAATATAGTAATAGCATTACATACACAGTTTAGTTAATTTTAGTGGTCAACATATACTCCAGTGTCAGGAATGGATCGTTTTGATACAGCTACTATGGAAAGAATCCTAGGCACATATTTAGTCTTTTCTGAGGGTGCCCCTACAAGTAGTTTTGGGTTTTTTTGGACTGTACTACCAGGCTTCAGTTCTCAAGACTTAAGACTGCTGACATACAAGACGTATATAAAAAAGCAGTGGTCAGGACGGTTTAGTCCTAATACAAATGACTGATAAACAAGGCCCAAAATACAGGCTAGAACAGTGTGTTTCCCAACCAGGGTTCTGTGAAGCCCTAGGGTTTCTCCAGAGGTTGTAAGGTGTTCCTAACAATTGAAATGAGCAGTTTGTGCCTCTCAGGTCAATTTAAGTGGCACCAATTATCTTTTTTGCTATCTATAAGCATGATTTTTTTTCCTCTAGTCAGCAATGTAAGAGCTATTCTTCCCACTGGCCACCACACTAATATAAGGGGGGTTCACTGAAGACCTAAAAGTTTTCTCAAGGGTTTCCTTACACTAAAAATTTTGAGAAAGGCTTTTCTGGAGTCTTAACAAGAGCAGGGATTCCAATTCCCAGAACTGCAATGGACCTTGAGAATCATTTTGCCTTGGTACTTTAACAATATACTGGGTGGAATTTCTACTCTACTCCTAATAAATATTGATGTCACATGTCTTTCGGTTCAGTTCTACAAGAATCAAATATTGGTGATATTTAAATATTATTTTTCTGCTGAGATTTTCTATACCATTGTGGTGCATTGGTTGGTTAGTGGCTGCTGTAGTTACTCTTCTGAGACATACAAACCACAACCACTTCAAATTTTTTTTTTTCTATTGGCTTCAGTGGAGTTTTGGTGGGGCAGTCCGAACCCATATTATGAACCTGTCTGGTTGACAGATGCTGGGACCCCAATAGGATACATTCTAGTAACATGATAGTAAGATGCATTTGCAGCACTAGGTCTTAGGGTAAACTCTCGGGCAGGGCAATATCTGAAAGGAGTTTGTATGTTTTTGTGGGTTACCTCCCACATTCCAAAAACATGCAGTTAGGTAATTGACTTCCTCCCAAAATTGACATTAACATATGACTATGGTAGGGATTGTGGTGGATTGGGAGCCCGTTTGAGGGATAATCATCAACATCATAATAGACTTTGTAAATCCACTTGATATGTCAGCTCCATAATAAATAAAAAGTAATATTAAGCATGGAGTTACCTAAGTTTCTGTGGAGGGAGTAGAAGACTTGGCTTTACTATGACTAGACTTGATGATGGGTAAATACATTCAGCATGAAATCAGAATTGTGTGTGCTTTTGTTCTTTGCTCACCCTTATTTTGATGTACAACTCTAGATTAAAGCCTATATCCCCATGACATCTAGAGCACAGGGAATGTTTTCTATTATTGCTGAATGTTTTGGCCCGTGTTTCAGCTTAAAAAGTGATGAAATAGTCATTTGGCTTCCTTCATGATCTAAGTTTTAATAACCTTTCCATCTCCTTTGGATCTCTATGCTTTGTCCTTTTATAGTAAAGGTTAAATCATTTTTTTTTTTAATCATAAACACTTCAAAAGGCCAGATTGACCCTTGATGGGTGAAGAATAAAGCTGTGTATATCAACAGACTGCCAAATATTTGAAAAGGGTTTAGATATTCATTAAATGTTCTCATTCATTTTTATAAACAAAACAATTGTTTATTTCTTTTATCTGATATTGCCACTTAAAGTACTGTGTTTATAGTTCAGACATCATTACTAGTGTTGGTCAAATATCTTACTATTCGATTTGACAGCTATTCAATCAAATTGGGCGATATTGTTCGGGTGGTCGAATTCGAACACCAATAATGTCAGTGGGGGAAAAACTCGGGGTTTTTTTCGGGACTGTGTACAACTACAAGAGCAATCAGGGGAGCAGAGTTGACAGCTCCAATCCCCTGATTGCTCTTGTAGCCCTAGCATAACTAAAGTGTGTGTTTTTGGATAGATATTCTCTATCCAAGAACACAGGAGTCCCAAGGGATCCCTGGGCACTAGAGCCTAAATGGGGACAAGTCTTCCTATTCATTCACCTCTAGTGCTCTGTGATTGGCTGGGGAAAGGCAAATCCTAATGATGCTTGAGCTGTCATCAGGGTTTACATTTCCTCAGCCAATCACTGAGCACTAGAGGTGATTATTAGGGAGACTTGTCCCCATTTAATCTCTACTGCCCGGGGATCCCACACTGACAGGAAGATTCCCACGGCTGTGCTCAGAATGAATGCAGCAGTGGGAATCATCCTGTCAGTGTCACGGACTGTGGAGTCACATACAGTTCTATGTCTCCCCATTCATTCACCTCTAGTGCTCTGTGATTGGCTGGTGAAAGGAAAATCCTAATGATGCTTGAGCTGTCATCAGGGTTTACCTTTCCTCAGCCAATCATAGAGCACTAGAGGTGATGAATGGGGAGACTTGCCCGGGGGACCCACACTGACTGTGCAGCCGTGGGAATCATCCTGTCATTGTGGGATAACCTGTAAAAAAAAAAAAATTGTTACACAAATCACACACATTCAATAAATTACTTTAACATAAAGCTTTTTTTTTTTTAACACATTTTTTACACACAAATTTGCAAAGTCGAATCCCGTGTTTTTCGGGTCGGGTCTATCCGAATTCGTACAGCCGTATTGGGGACGAATATAAGGACAACCCGAATTCGAACACCAACACTAATCATTACCTTTCATTTTACCAATTATTTTTTTTCTACTGCTGATACTTTTCTGATATTTCAGTACCCATTGCTGTTCACACTTCTTTTTTTTCATTTTCAATGCAACCAAACTACACAGCTACCAAACTTCAATGCATTGTACTATAATGACATGCAGCAATCATATCTAAACTTTGCAGCATTATCTCAAAGCATATTGTATAGATGAAGCCGTGACACATATCTCACCTCACCCACTTGAAAAGATTAAAATAAAAACCATGTTTAATAAGCAGAATCTTGTCAGTGTTTAAATGATCATGTAATGGGTTTACCCACCCACATTCACAGTACTGTTAATCAGGGCATTTACTATAATTGGATCTGTGATACCAAGTGAACATATGCACGCTAGTTAATATTGAAGACACACCATGTGATCCCTGTACATAGCATTTGCAGAAGTCAATGGTGGTAATATAAGAATTGTACACAATGGCTGTGTAAGTAGTTTTCATAAAAATTAAAACAATTCTTGTTTTCACCAGTTGAATAAACAGAACCTTATATAGCTGATGGTCTTTTCTTTGTCCTTCATGGGTGACCACAGTTGCCTTGGCAGAATTTCATTACTTTCTATACTGAATTAATGATAGCTAAGGTCACAAAAATCCTTATTTGGGAAAAGCTCATATAAAATATTATATTTATGAATGCAATCATACAAAACGCTTTATTTATGTTACTTATGATGGTGTAATATCAAGTACATAATTTTTCAGAGAGGAATCAGCAACAGAGAATCATTTGGGATATATTTTACAATATTTTAACATGCAATTGCTTCATGCTTTGGACATCAAACTGTAGCTATACAATCTGTAACACAACTACTATATGTAAAAAAATCAAATTAGTATATTAAAAATAAAATTTGATGTAAAAAATAACATAAAAAGTATCTGAAATAAATTATTAAATAAATATTCCAAGGATTCTGTATTACTTTTATATATAATAATCATGTTACAATGTAGTAAATGCATAGGGAGATACAGAAAAACATACAAGCATTGAGACAGTAATTATTGTAATCACATTTAGTTTATTCATATAAGCCTGTTTACAGTCTGATGGATATGTTCACTGTAGTTAAAATCAGACCCCCCCCCCGCCCTTTGCACCGAGTCGGGCTGGGAATGCTCACAAATAGATGGTGGCTGTGCATTGGAAAGGTCATTTGCTCTAAAAATGCAGAAACTGTTTTTAAATAAATGAAGTGTTGGTGAGAAGGTTGCCAGAAGTATTTAGTCCGTAATATCGACACCCCAAATGACTATACGGGGAACTGACCCCATTCTCTGTTTAATACAAATACATAATATTATTATTATTACACAGTTTTTCAATAGCGCTGACAGATTACACAACGCTGTACAAAGTCTATAGTAATGTCACTCAAAGGGGCTCACAATCTAATGTCCCTGCCATAGTCATATGTCATTAATACAGTCTAATGTCAATTTTTGTTTTTTGGGGGGGAAAGCCAAACAACCTAACTGCCCTTTTTTTTAGATATAATGGTTCTGGTTATACATTACCACCTGGGCGTTACACTGATGTCTAGATTTCTGTTCCAAAAGCGTTACACTGTTTTTCATGAAATTTTGTTTTTTAAATTGTAGACCTGTAACTTACAGAAATATGTCCGAACAGGGTTCTAGTAGATATCATGAATAAAAAAAATGTTTGAAACACACAATCATGTAAAAAAAAAAAAATATTACTTTTAATAAAATTAAATAAAAGACACAAAAATCAGCTTAAACAAGAATACATAAATAAATGAAAAATACTGAAAATGCGATAATTCGGTATACTGTATAGTAATATATTTTTCTAAAACACCTCCCTAGTGTCCGTCACATACCTATAGACAAAACCACATAAATATATTTTCTATTATTTTGTATTGGATTGGATTGCGATAATTCGGTATACTGTATAGTAATATATTTTTCTAAAACACCTCCCTAGTGTCTGTCACATACCTATAGACAAAACCACATAAATATATTTTCTATTATTTTGTATTGGATTGGATACAGGACTTTGTATTCAATCCAATACAAAATGAGAACAAAATTCAAACTCTCATTTTGTATTGGATTGAATACAAACTCCTGTATCCAATCCAATACAAAATGAGAGTTTGAATTTACCAATTACATACTTTGTATTTATTTTGAATTATTTTGTATTGGATTGGATACAGGAGTTTGTATTCAATCCAATACAAAATGTGTTTGAATGACTTTCAATTTGAATTTCCCGCACACGCGCCGACGTCATCGTACACGCCGACGTACACACTACGGAGGGAGAAGAAGCCGGCCGGCTTCTTCTTCTCCGCCGGCCGGCTTCTTCTTCCCGGAGAGGGCACCCGACGCTGGAGGACGACGCTGGAGATCGACGCTGGAAGACGACGCTGGAACACGACGCTAGATGATCGCAGCGGGACCGGGTAAATGATCGATAAACCCGAACTTTTCTCACTGTATTTTCATACAGTGAGAAAAGTTCGGGGTTATCGATAACTGTAATTATTTTAACCCCGAACCAAGGTCGGGGTTATCGCTCAGGTGGTTAAAGTCACTTATTTATTGTTATTCATCAGGCTAGGGTGGGCAATAGAGTCAATGGTTAAAGGTTTAGTGAGAATCTTCATTTCATCTTTATCTTCTTACCAAAACTCTTTTTTTGTCATTCTTTCCTCTCAACCCCTTTCTCCCAGCAGGTATTTAAACAATAAATACCCTTTTTATACTTACCTGACTCCACCCTGTCCCTGGAATTTTTTCCATTAGAGTTGACCAATAGTCTCTTGGTGAGGTCATCATGCCACTAAGGGTCTTTTGGATTCTGAGAGGACTCTGATGCTAGACAGCCAGTAGGAACTGTTCACATTATCGTCTACCGAAGAATGGACCCTCCTCTGAGGAACAAGATGGAAGACACAGGAACCAATATGTCAAGTTATCAATGATCACAAATGTATTTTAACAATTTAGCTTTGCTTGCACTCAAATTCATAAAGACAGATCAATGTAGATTAGTGTGACATTATTTTTTATATTTGTGAAATGATGGATAGTAAAGCTTTGGCCGCTGCACCTGCTTTTTTGCCTTCAAGGAGCAAAATACAGATTGGTGATTCCTCATAAGCATAACTTTGAAACCACAAATCAATAATTAGGGGCATGGAGATGAATGTTTTCTACAAGCTTACCTACCACCGTCCCACTAATTGCCCCCTTTGGGAATTTTAAAGCATCATAAATTTGGTTTTATAATATAATAGCTTTATCTTAAAGATCCAGTCTTCCATTTAGTTTTGCCCTTTTATTTAAGCTTTTTTCCTTTACTGAAACTGCTTAATCTGATTTCACAACCCATAGCCAGCTTCTCATAATGGGCCTGATTTATAAAAGCTCTCCAAAGCTGGAGAGGATACACTTTCATCAGTGAACCCGGAATGGATTTCCTAAAAGTAATTTTTATTTGTTAGCAAATGTTGTCAATCCTGGACCAGATACATTCCAGGTTTCCTGGATCACCCATGTTCACTGCTGAAAGTTTATCCACTACAACCTTGGAGAGCTTCCATAAATCAGGCCTAATGTGATTTAGCAACTGCTGCAAGTTACATAGAGCTCATCTTGTTCCTTAGCTGGAGGAATCCAGTATCATCTAACCCTTTCCTTTCTAGCCTTGCAGTTCCTATTTTATTTATTGTATTTTAGTCCTTTTAATCATGGGACTCAGCATGGTTACCTAGGGTGGTCTGCATGAGGAAGTGTACTGTGATGTTTTCAGGAAGCTACATGTGGCACCCTGGTGATCCCTACCACCAGCCATGATCTGCCTACATAGCACAAAGAAGCATCAAAGCAAAATGTAATCTTAAAGTCTAAAACAATGTATGTAATGGAAATAGAAAGGTTTTATTTAAAGATTTTATCATCAAGTTGGGGGAAGAAGATCTGAGTAAGACATATATGCACAGATTAAGGTTTAGCTGTAAATATACACATCTATACCAAATACAATGTTTAATTACACTGTTGCAACATTTTCAGAATAGCTTTATAATGTTCTGCACCCATACTGTTTTTCATTAAATTGCAGCTCTATGAGTCTCCTGACCTAGTCTCTCCCTATCATATTTCCTAGAAAATGAACAAATTCTGTTGTGTAGCAAAGCTATAATTTCTGTGCATTTTACAGCTTGCTTCATGTACAGTTTTATTTGAAATGCCTTGGGCATTTGCTTGCCTTGTCTACTCCTCAATGAAGATGGCTGCAATTTTTTTCTAGGGGAAATAAAGCCAAGTACATAGTCACTCAGCTTTGTTCACACAAATTTCTCTATTTATTGGAAATCTACTGAAATGACAACATTAGAACAACATTAATTGTCTAGAAATGTTTATGTTGAATGAAGCAATATGATTTACAGGGCCAAATACTTTTTACTTCTAGGTGTGTACTGGTTATCTGAGTGTAATATTTAACAAGTATCCTGCAAATATCTTTGTGTACCAAACAAACATATGCAATCACCATCTGAACACGTTTCAGCGATCCCTTACCACCCCTTCACCAGGGCTTACTAGGGGACTAAAAATAGGCTCTGTATATAAGAATTGCTACCCTTGCATCTTACTTTTCAGGGTATTTTAATATCAATACATCTAGCCACAATCTATTCATTTACCACTGTAGTTCATTACCACCCAGAGTCTGTTTCTCCTATCTTTACTAAATCCTGATGAAGGGTATGGTGTATGACCCTTCGGCCGTTTTTGGTGTAATGATACATTTTGCAAGGAATATAGAGGAAATCTTCTTGTGGGCACCTCTTCTTTAATTACAACTTCTCAGTATCTGCTGTATCTATAAAATGGGAAGTAAAGGGAAATGTCCCTAGTGAGATACAAATGACAGAAATGGCCAATATCCATTTCCTACTATGCAATAGTAGGAAATTGTTTGTGCTTTAGAAGTAGTAGTTAGGAGTTAGTTTTAGTCCAATTGGCCATCTGTTATGTTTTCCCAAGAACGGTATTTAAAAATGTTTGCTGGGGTCTGTGGACACTACATGGACTTGAAGAGCACAACCTGGCCACTGCTGGTTTACACAACATATTATGTGACAAATCTAGCCAGGGTGGAGTGATCAGCTTAGAAATAAATGTACATACTGTTGTGATTCAGGGAGACTCTGGGCAAAACCTGGTTGCCTTTGCAACCTAGAAGACAGTTTGACCTGAGCTAGAAGGAATAGATTTGGTGACTGCTAATCAAGCTCTTTAAGGTTTTTCTTCAAGGCCTTGCTTCTTGTTAGTTTTGTTTTGCACATGCAGAGAGAGTAGAAGAGATTACAGGTGACTGGTTGCCCTTTACTATGCAGGTACAGTCGCAGTGTCTTTCCAGGTTTAGGCTACTCTCAGAGCTCCCTACTGGTTCCCATTTTTGCAGTTTACTCTAGTCCATTCCTAAGTAGCAAGCTGACATCACTGCACATGAAAAGTACCATCAGATCTGGGACAGAGGGAAGTTACTGAAATAGTAAGAACACTCTCTATTATTATTATTCAGTATTTATATAGCACCATCATATTACGCAGCGCTGTACAAAGTCCATAGTCGTGTCACTAACTGTCCCTCAAAGGAGCTCACAATCTAATGTCCCTACCATAGTCATATGTGATTAATGTAGTCTAAGGTCAATTGTTAGGGAGAAGCCAATTAACCTAACTGCATGTTTTTGGGATGTGGGAGGAAACCGGAGTACCCGGAGGAAACCCACGCAGACACGGGGAGAATCTGCAAACGCCATGCAGATAATGTCCTGGCTGGGGATCGAACCTGGGACCTAGCGCTGCAAAGGCTGGAGTGCTAACCCCTGAGCCACTCTCTATCCGGGTTTTGGTTAATTGACATGGACGCCCCAGAGTTTATAAGCACCCTAGCATTTTTCCTAGACCATTTAATCCAGAAAACATCCCTGCTTTAAGATATGATATGCACAAGTTTATGCTTAATCTTTTTTTTTTCCCCCAACTTCTATTACATTTTGTGTTTGTTTTCTACAAAGTTCACTTCCTTCTGTTTCTCATCAATTCCTTTGCTCTTCGCAGCATAAAACTGATTACATTTCTCTTCCACAATGGTGTGTTAGTTCATGTTTTACATATCATTACATTATCATACTTTTCCATTTCAATAAGGCTGAACAGGAAAAGACTATGAAGTCTAGATACATCTCTGAAAATAACAAGGTCTATTTCTGGAGGTTTTCTCTTGCTAATATGTGTGAGACTTGTTTTTGTTCAGCCTTTCATTGCTCACCTTGATTAGACAAAGAATTCTAGATAATAGCTTTTTATTAAAAAACAATCTCACAATCGGCTGTGGAAATAATACCTTAAAAAGAATAAATTTGGAATAAAATGTATTTTGTATATTTGACTTTCATTGTTTTACATTTTAGGTAAATTTTATACGAGTCACAATAGGTTTGCTGTGCTCTTTGCTTGGTACTTGGTAAAACAATCACAAAGGGAGGAACAAAGCACTTTTCAGAACCCCTTTAACAATCACACCTTTTTGTACCCAAGAGAAAAGCTTCAGTTGATGTTGAAGTAGAAAAATAGGACATGGACCATACTGGTTCCTTTGGCATCCATCATGGTGTCTCATGGGTACAAAGAATGTGCTGAGATTTTAGAAAATCAATAAATGTGTTATCTTGTTTTGAGACAGTGCCCTGTATGCCTGGCTGTTGTTATGAATAAAAGATTTAGAATTGGGATACTGATGAATACATAGCTGTACCTTCAGGATTCATTTCAACCCTATTATTCCTTTGCTCTGTCTTACTATTTTAAAGTATCTAGTAGTGAGCAGAGCGGACACAACCGTGAATTCAAAATCACTCTCAGGTACAAGCAAAAGTAGAATAACCTCTGTCCACCATAAATAACAGAAATATCTGGTAATGGTCCTTAGCTTTATTTTTCCATAGAAAGAGTAGGGTTTTGACAGTTTGCTGTTTTAATTATACCCTGTACACGGGGCAGAGAGTGTAAACTGCAGGTATGAAGTGCAGACAGAGTTTTGGCTAGTCAATTGGCCATGCAATCCTTAGCATTGCATTCTGGGAGCGAAGAAAGGAGGAGAAGGTCAACATGCTCTCCCATTACTGGAAGGACTGGGTATATTGGAGGGCTTTTATAGATCATTGGAAGCAGCAAAATGTTTATCTGTAATTGAGGGAATGAGCAAGGTTTTCTGCTTTGTGGGGAACTTCAATGTGCATTGTGCATTAGCGTGCCAATAAAATTGAATGAGAACACACTATCACACCACAAGACACTGATAGTTGTGGATTGGACTTTAATGAATGCTTTGTGATATAATTTTTTTTTCACTTCCATTGAAGGAAAGTTATTCAGCCCTATCAGATTCCTGTAGTGCTTACATTTCTTTTTATATTGAGCAGCAATCAACAGATAAAAGTGACTGCATTCAGCTAAAAGTTCACCTTGCTGTCACAGTCACCATGCATTAAATCTGTGAAATCTTTTGACCAATCCTTTTTTCATTCTTTACCCCACCATCTAAGCATTTCATTTTTCCCAGTTTAATAGACTTTCACCCTTTCCAACCAGTAAGTAAATGATTCTGTTATCGCTTTGTTTAGATTCCTTAGTATATACGGAGCAGACCTGCAATTTTCTTGTCAGGTGACAGCACCGTCAAACAATTGGATGTAGCTGGTGCAGCCCTGGGCCTTTGTCCTGAAATCCCTAGGGAAGACAATTTCCAAGAAAACATGTACTACTTGTATATGTGTTAATGAAAGCTTCGCACAGAGCCCATGTGTTAAGATGAGTGAATAAAGCTTTCATTAAATGAGATTTGTAGATTAAGCCACAAAAGAGTAAACTATTTTTTTTAGATTGAAAGAACAGACCTCTTTTATTCTTGGTTAAAGGTCCATTCACAACACAATAGAATGACACGTTTCATTCATTGACCCTGAAACTACAGATCAGACCCCTGACCCCATAGTATCAATACCCTGGGTAACTATCACCACGGATCATGCTTGTTTATTCATTCCATCAAGGCTAATAATAAGGTTTGTGTTACATTTATTTCTGGTAATATTCAATTTTTCTTAGCTGCATGTATCCTAAACAATGGCTTTTTGTTTTTTAACAAAATGGCATTTTCATTCTGAATTCCTCTGATTCCTTGCAGTCTCCTTCTTGTGCCTTGTTACCTTTAAACCAAATGTGCCTGATTGAAGACCTTACTGCAAGATTATTAGGTATAGTTTTTAAGAAAGTGGTGGTTTCCAAAGATTTGCCTAGGTGAGGGGTAACAAGGGGTACCAAGGCAAATACTTCTGTACCATGCCCTGATTAATTGAGCTTGACATTTGCAATACTGGAGCTTTTAGACATGGGGAAGAGGGTCCAGGACAATAACCTAGTAGAGGACCTTGACATTTGAGATGGTGGCCCTTTTAAATTTACTATTCACTATGCACTTAGGACAGGTGGTGAGTCCTCCAATGTACAGTGGTACCTCGATTTAAGTCCGCTTTGGAAGTCCAACTTGGTAAAAGTCCTGTTTGGACAGGAAGAATTTTGCTTGGTATACAACCTTTGCTTGGTATACAACCTTTGTGCTAGCACTTGTATGGGTCAAAATGGGTCATAACACCGCACGCTACCCTTATTTACCTCTCTCGAGACAAAGCCATGACTGCCCACGAGTGTCAGTACGCCAGTTGCTACCATTCAGTGAACAACCCGCTCTATAACTCCCTGTGATATATATAACATCTCCTCCTTCTCCCTTCTCAGCACCATACTAGTAGGCACGCGACTTATCAATAAGGTAAAAGGAGGTTACATTTTCATTTATTTCATCTAATTGCTTTTGTATTTATGTATTTTAGTATTAAGGAGTGTTTAAATTAATTTATACAGCCCCATAAATGTATAATATGCCAATAAAAATAGGATTTTTTTCATGGGAAAAGATTATTAATTTTCCTTGTATTTCTTATGAGAAAGATTTGTTTGGTATAAGTCCTGTTTGTTATAAGTCTAGGGATCTGGAACGGATTACGGATTTATACCAAGGTACAACTGTATAGGTAAAAAACTTTTCAATGTCACACAGATATTTGCAGTCACCTTGTAGTGCCCACATTTATACAGGAAGAATGGATAAATAATGTTCAGATCTTTCCAGGTTCTCTTTAAGCTTGTTGTTCTTTATGAAAAATCATTTTTACTCCATGCATTTGTGTGACATGTTTATAGATCATTAATGCTTTTCCATATTATCTACCAAATTAATTTCACAATTGCCTTTTTCAAGTGAGCATCTGATCATAGCATCTGTGTTAAATCATGGTAAACAAAACAAACTGTATTGAATGGACACAAGAGACACCCTGCCTGCCATATTAAAGATTTCTTGGGCGCAGAGCTGAATATTATAATGGGTTTATTATGTCATTCTCATTGTCTAGCAACTGTCAAATGTTATCAGTACAAGCCTGGCATATTGAGTAATATGTATTCTCATCAGCAAATGTAAGGATCTATTGCTCATTAGACTGAGAAAACAAACACAGAGGTTAACTTTTTTGCATAAATTTGTATGAGATGAAAAACGACTTTCAACAATCCAAATATTAGCAGAAATATGATGATATGTGGATCCTTAGGGGGTGATGATTGATATACAGTAGGCACATGTGGTCAACCGAATGGAAGTAGATTGGTGGTTCTTTTGAAGTCTAGAAATTAAAGATTGAAGGGTCTTTCTACCCCAAATGGAGATTTCTAATATTGGTGCCAGTTTGTCAGGTCACTCTCTAGGTTTTGTGCATTTTTGTGAAAACTTTCCATCATGTGGAGTCTCAACCCCATCCACCTAGAAATTATGGGGGTGCCAATTCATTTTCCATCACTCTGTAACTGGGAAGGGTTAGAAGATTGCACTACCAATCTCTGAAAGCTAAGAGAAACTTCTAAGTATTTTACTAACCACTGGGCCACCAGCATTTGTCATGAACCTTAATGACACTTTATCACAACCCCTAGCACCACCCACTGATATGTATCTTCTGTTTTGCCTTAAGGTGCTTTGCCACTTCTTCATTCTTCCATCAAATCCAGGAATCCAAAGTCTTTTTAAGTTCTTCTTGGATGATTGGTATACAGAGTTAATGATTTTATCCTCTTCCTTTTGCAACTTTCCACGTAGGAATGAGCGTGAACAAGTCTGTGTGGACATTAGCACAACATCCTGAGAGGGAGCAAAGAGGTCTCATGTTCCCTCATAGCCAAAACAACTGGATGTTTCTCAATGGCTCTAAGAGAGCAAGAGTAGTGGGGGAGCACTGCCAATGTGATGGAGGAAAAGAGGTCCTGTGCTCCCTCATACCCTAAATGACTGGTTTTTCCTTAATGGCTCTGGCAGAAAAACTACTAGGGAATCAGCAGGTGGATTTTTGTTCAAGAGAACTTGTCACAAGGCTAAATTGGCTACAACTAATCAGACAATAGTGAGTTTAACAAAAGGCCAGTCCTGAGATGCAAACTTTCAAGTATGCTTGAAAATCTGTGCAGCTGATTAAAAATTGTTCCCTTTGTCCAGGAGACAAGAGGACAATCAATGTAAAGCAGGTGCATACAAGTCAAAAACTGCCTGAAAAGAATTATCATGATAAACTTTAATAGGAAGGACATCACACTTGACAAATAATTAAATGGTAAAGACCAAAGCAGGCATTGGTAATATGTTCTTTGACACCATGATTACACTGCTACCAGTGGAGTGTCATCCAGGTCCTTGAAACCATCTAATTTCATTTTTATACATGAAAGCTATAAACAGTTTTATGTACGGAAACTTTTTCTTCTATGCTTCTATCTGAATTTTGTGTCCCTGCTTAATAAAGCAATCAAAACCAGCATGATGTGTGCAGTCTCCTGAAATAACCAGATTTCAGGTCTCATTAGATGAGAACAGTCAAAACAATAACTGACGATTTCTAATTGGCTTTTCTTGTTGCCTTTTAAACATTGTTGCCTTAATAATAAAGGCGGGTATATCCTTTTCTGTGCTGTTTATTAGAAATAAAAAGTTGCTGTATAGAGTTCATATTATTGTTAATTCATTGTATTAGACATATGCATGCCGGGGGCTCCTCCGTTCTGAGCAGTGTCCTTGCAGAAGGCTGGCATCACCCCTGACCTGACACAAAGAGATGGCTTTCCTCCGGCTCTGTCTGCTCTGTAGATGGATATGTAAAGCAGCCTCTGTTATTATACGGACTGGATAGTCTTGCAGGAAGCTTGAAGCATTTTAGTAAGTTATTGCATTGTTAATATTATCCCCAAACAAGTTTCTGTTTTTGCAAAATAAAAACATGAAAAAAGTATTTTATAAAAAAGTTAACATAGGTCATGCTATATAGTGGAAAGCACCATGAGGCCTTGGGAAAAATAAAAGTAAGAAAAAAACATTTATTTAAGGCAAAACACATTAAGGTGCTGGCAAGTTGTATGCAACTCTTGACTTTTTCATTGGCTCTCGCCCTCCAACATAACAGTATTGGTCATTGTGGATTCTTATCCCATTAAAGCAGAACCAAACCCCCCCCCCAAAAAAAAATGTGACTAGACATGTCCTTTATTACAGAAGGGACTGGCGATGGGCCTGATTTGCTAAAGCTCTCCAAAACTAGAGAAGATGGACTATCATGGGAGAATCTGGGTAATTTCTGAAAATATTTGCCAACTAATAGCAAATGATTCTAAGAAATCAATTTCATATTTGCTGGATCTTCTGTGTTCTTTCATGATAGTCTATCTTCTCTAGTCTTGGAGATCTCTAATAAATCAGGCCCAATGTCTACTCTGCAATAAAATAACCTTGCCAGCCTGATAGCAATTTTTTAATCCTCACCCATTCTTCTTCCTGAAATCAGGTCTTTGGGCATCATGACTGGCCGGGTCGTCTCATGGGAGTTCATTCAGTACCGGCAGCCACAAGTGAAGCCAGGATTTGCCGGCAACCTGGCATCCTACATTGAGACAGCAACCAGGCAGGGAAGTATGTTTTATTGCAGAAGGAACATTGCCTGTCCCTTTCTGCAATAAGGCCTGCCTGATTGCTCACTTTTAAAGCGGTTCTTTACTCTCACTTTGATGGTCTTATAGGATGGCTTGGAAGATTTAGGAAGAAAAAGCAAAACTTGATTTAGATGGGAAAAATGAATTGCAGCTTTTACTGAAGCCAACATCTGATTATTCATTTTATATCAAATTCTCAGTTTCAATGTGCCCTTTAGTAGCTTACTCTATGTCAACATACAAATGCTTTTCTCAGTAATCTCTCTATGAATTCTTTGTATAATTTGAGCTCTCCACTTGACGTGCAGTAAAAGCTTTAAAACCAATAATAGTTTGATATGTGAAACATCAAATGGCACATGCCATTGCTAAGTTTTGCTTTCCAGCTACAGTTAGATCATTTTACCTTCATATGGATCATCAGTATAGGATAGGATTTTTTTTTTATAATTGTGTAAAGCAGCCTAGAGGATTTTCTAAAGGACATAGAAAGGCATGTGGAATATTTTATTTATGTCCATTGGTTTAAACAACTTTGTAATGTGTTTGCATGTATATGAGCCTTCTGGAATAGGTCCGTTATGTGTATATTGTGTGTATAAGGTAACCTTGTAAACATTTATTTAGTGACGACGTCTCAGCTCCAGCAGGAAACATAGTCTTGAGTAACAACATGAAGACTTATGTATGTGGGTGGAAAACACATCTCCCAGGTTAATATGCGTCTGACATCCGAGGTGAAGAGTTTAGTAGACTCCCGAGGTCTTTCCTTTGCCTTGTATGACATCTCCTATCAGGTTGTTTGCCATTCATACATTTTTATAAGTTGATTCACTCTCTGTTGTGTCTGTGAGGTTGATATACTGGTATATCTTATGTGACGCCTGTTAATGTTTTTAATAACTGCATCTGCATGTAATTGCTACATGAGTAACATCTTGTTTTACAGGTGCAACTTTTCCGAATACCAATTTTGAGAAATCATTTATTTGATAGATAATATTAAATTGGTAAATAGGGAAAATTTAAAAAAAAGTAATGCAGTCCTAAAAGGTAAGGCTGAACATAGGCAAACAGTATTTAAAGACATGCATATTGTCTGTGAAGGTTTATTCAATCACATTCAGATGGACTTTTTGCAGCTTTCCAGTTCCTGGACTTATTTTTTTATGGGAATGACATATCATGCACCACTTTACAAAGTCCATAGTCATGTCATCAACTGTTCCTGGGTTCACAATGTCTCTACTATAGTCATATGTCATTAACACAGTCCAAGGCCAATTTCGAAGGGAGGCTAATTAACTTGATTTAAACATGTTTTTCGGATGTGAGAACAGACCAACAAAACACAGGGAAAACTCCAAATTCCATGCTGATAGTGTCCTGGCCAAGATTCGAACCTGTGACTTAAGCACTATGAAGGTAAGTGTGTTAGCCACTCAGCCAGCCATGCTGTCTGCAAACTGGCTGATGATGAAGTGGCCTGGAAAACTTCAACATTATAAGAACAACTCCAGATGAATATGGGTGACTACTAATAATTAAACATGCATAGAACTTGAATCTTGGCTTTGTGTATTTTTCCAGATATTTGTAGTAATCTAGCCTGTGCAGAAGCTCTATGTATTAAAGATCAGTCAGTGCTGCTCCTCCATGCACAGAAAGTGGATTTATATATTTTGTGGTTATCAAGAAGTATGTAAATAAAAGCTTCAGTTCAACTTGACAAGTAATATACCTTGGAAAATTGTTTTAAGCTCGAAAAAAAGATTGCAGTCTTCCACTAAAGAACCTAAAGATGGAGTCCTGTCCTAGCTAGATAGATTTTCTCTCACCCTTCTCTTGCTATTCTAACACATCTCACAGTCACACTTTAACCATCAAGTCATTAGAGGGAATTTGTGCTTTGCATGTTTTAGTAATTTGAAGACGAGAATGTCAGAGGCTTTTGCTGTGATGATAGGGATTTCACAGCTTGTAAGAGGCTGACTTGCTGTCTTCTGTGAATCATACTGGATGACTGACAAAGTCTTTTGAAGACAGAAATCAAATATTTATTAGCACTCTGAAGTCTCAAGCACATTATCCAAGAACAGGCTGTGTGTGGTTTCATTGTTGCACTTGAGTATAGGAAACCCACCATTAAGTTAATAAGACCATAGAATGTATTAACAGTATACACCACAGGAAAAGAATAAACAAGTATCGGCTTTATGATTCTGTTTCTGTATTCTTGCATCAAATAATAAAGTGGTTTACATACATGTTGAATATTTTTATAATTAACAAGCTGACATCATTTATAGAGAAAATGACAGTAGAAGATAAGCACAGATTAGTTGATAGTCCAATTGGCTGGAAATCATTGGCCATTTTATTTGGTTAAAACAGAACGCCAATAATGATAAAAATTGCCAGCAATTTTCTATAATAATGGGTTGTTTAGTCTTGTATTTATGTATTCTTTAATTGCAATGGGTACCTAGGCTGAGGAATGCAGAACAGTTCCGGCAAACTAAGGCTGTGTTTGGATGGACATTTAAAATTAAAGAAGATGAATGTCTAAAAATGGTCTGTGTGATCCTTTTTAGCATTTGGCAGGTATCTTCTATCATTTTTCAAGTGTTTTTTAATAAGCAGTAGCAGTCCTTGGTTTTTGTCATTTCCATGTACTTCCTACTTCATTAAAGATAGGAAAATGGTTTCTGAAAGACAAATGAATTACAAATCAATGCTTTTCTGACTTTTTATGGCACTCTTGACTTCAGTTACAACTGTAGTCTCCATATTTTACCAATAAAAACTATAGCTGACATGTTTAAGTTTAGTGCCAATCATATGTCAAGCTCAAGTGCCTATCTGAACCCGTCCTTTTTTCTCCAATGCAAATTCGGATGGTGGCACCTATTCGGCAGTAGTACACGGGGTAAGAGACCTTCATATGCATCCATCTGAACACAGCCTAACTCAGTAATCATATTCTATAGGAATTGCCATGGCTCTCTGTTTTGGCTTTAGGGGTATACTGAATTAAATTATTATGTATGTAAGGGTAAAGTTTTTTTTAATGGTAAAGTTTAGACCAGTCATTCCCAACCAGGGTTCTGTGAAACTCCTTCAGAGGAGTTCATGGAGCTGTGGATGCTTAATGTCCAATTTGCTGATGTCTGCAAAGTTCTGGAGTCAACACAACTTTTCAGAGCCAGCAGCATGGCACTAGAAATTATTTTATCTGTCTGTAATGGTCATTTATCCCATTAAAACCCAACTAATAGGCTTTGGCAGGGTTTCGCCTAGACCAGGAAATAATTTAAATGGCTCCTCTGGAGTAAAAAGAGAAAGACTGAGTAAACGGCTGTTTTAATTGCTACTTGTATCCATTTTGAGGATATTCATCCTTCTACCTGATGACTGTTGACAATGACATAGAAAGTATGGGGAAATCCAAAATCCAACAAAACTGTCATAAAAGCAAAAGGTGAAGCCAGAACTTCCAATGAGGATAAATGTTTCACTAACCAATGTCTAATGTGAGAACTCCTTTATTTTGGGAAAGCTCTTCCCACTTCTTCATATCTAACTCAGGAAATAAAGGGAAATTTTCCAAACAGCGAAATATACCATGATAGGGGTTTTAACCCTGTTCTTGCTCTCTTGAAAAAAATATTTGGAAATATTTGACTATGTATTCACTTTAAACTGTTTTTCCTTATACTGGTTTCCAGAAAAATGTATCCAATGCTGCTTGTTTTCTGAAGTTCTTTCCAAGTGTAAATAAGAGCTGGTGCTGCTCGTTACTCTCCACTTAGAGCTCTCCTAAAATGTACTGTGTAATGGATGTGTGTTTGCTGACAAAGCAAAAACCTAATTGCTTGTTATGGCTGCTTTCATGTATGGGTGCCATTAGAGTCAGCATGCATTAGAGTTCCTTTAGTAGATTCAATGCCTTTTTGCAGTGCTTTCCATCCCTATATGTTGTTGTACAATGAAAATGTATGGTGATTCCAGGAGGCCTAAGAGAATCCAGCTCTTCAGAGGGCCCGCGGTGTAAAGGCCACGTTTTTAGAAGACGGCTGCGCTGGGACACAGTGTTTTATCCCGGAGAGCAAAGATTCTGCTGATGTGACTTTTCCAAGGCGGTGCATAGGAGGCATGCCCTCAAATCCTGTTAACAAATAACAGGATTTGCGTGCTTACTTCCCACATACCGTTTGGAAACTTTACCTCGCTCCATGCCGGGATTACATCCGACTGTCAACACGCAAGCCCAGGAATGTGGATGACTAAAAAAAAAGCAGAATTTGCTGCAAATGTTTTATTAATGAAGTTGACCAGGATAGGTAATCTATAAGAAGTCATGCACTAAAGGAGAACTAAGCTGCAATTATTGTGATATAATTGTGATATAATCTGATGAAGCAACACCCTTTATTATCTTACAAACACTAGAAGGAGATCTCAGTGCTGTGGGAATAAATGGTGGGACTGGTAGCCTTTGATGATGGTAGTCCTGGTACAAATGACCCCCAGGGATTAAATAGTGTTGGGCATTAGTATAGAGTCAAAGTTTTGCTGACTTGTAAAGTTGAACTCTTGCCCACTTGCCCCTTCTGCCTCCATATAATTGGTCAGGCTGTTTATTTTAGCAATCCTTAGACATAGTGGCTGCATTAGTTTCCTTTGCCAATACATTCATTATGTCCTAACGTGACAAGACTCAAAAACCACATTGTGTCTATTGAGGGCCAGTGATGTCACTATAATCTGCTGTCCCTGATTGAAAAATGCACTGTTAACTGATCCCAGCTGCCCCTTTTCAATACCGTTTTTCCCTGTAATTGTTGTGTCAACTTCAGTTCAACCCCAACCCTCAGCATTTTCAGGAAGTTTTCAGGAAGCAATCGCTTTCCAACAGTGGTGGTCGCATTCAATGGAAGCAGCTGGCCACTCAAGCGGGGCGAGAGGCAACGTGTTGCATTCAGAAACTGTGGCCACACTCCACCAAAACTTCCTACAACCACATGCACAAAGTAGTTCCCAACTACTTCCATTTAGTTGAATGGCACATTTTTTGGGGAGTTTGGCTGAGCCTGTGGCAAATTTAGTTTGTCCTTCACAAAAGATAGCTAGAAAACTAATCAGATATTCCAGTTCAGTGCCCAGAACTTTATAAGGATTTCAGATAGGACAGAAAATACACTGGACCTAAAAAAAAGGTATTTTTTAGAAGTCCCTTAAGAATTCAGGCTTGGTCACCCTTGCTAAATTATTATTATTATTACTACACAGTATTTATATAGCGCCATCATATTACGCAGCGCTGTACATAGTCATAGTCATGTCACTGGCCATCCCTTAAAGGGGCTCACAGTCTAATGTCCCTACATCAGTCATATGTCAATAATAAAGATAATATAATAAAAGCATAATAACTAGATCTGAATTATTGTATAGTTCCAAGCTTCTCAGATCATAGAAAAGCTGACACAAAATAATTGTCTGCTGCTTGTTCTCCTTTAAGCATCACCTAGACAGGCAATGTGCGTTGCTGATTGAAACTTAGCATAACATGATGAGTGTGATGTCGGCTTCACGTGTCTGCTATCATGTTTCTCTGCTTTCTGTATCATTTTTGAATGGTAATCATATTTTCCCATTTGTATGCAAGTGATTTAAAGCTGAACTCCTAAAACCTATACATACAGACTGTAATCCAATTATATGGTCATTAAATATACCAGTAATGTATCTCAGTCTGACTCCCTATAAACATTTTATAATCCCCTTTGGGAGGAGAAGAACTCTGAGCCGATAATGATCTCTGACGTTGCACTGTACTATGGCTCCTTCATTGTCCAATCACAGCCTGGGGCAGATCCTAGACCAAGCTGAGCTACAAAACTGCAGAGTAGTTCAGAAAGGTCCAGAATGACTGGTGGGGGGTTGGCTTGAATCACAATATTTCCAATACAGAATAATAATTAATTTGCAGAAAAAAAGACTCATATCCATGTATATTCTGGAGTTCAGCTTTAAATGGCATGAATTACAGATATTTATTGTCATACAGAACCTTCAAAACATTTCCTCCTTTACTAGAATAGTATGGGCCTTCTGTAAGTTGAAGAATCTTAAACATGAATCATAGGTTGGTTTATGTAACTGAGCTTTTAATACCATTCATATATATATATATATATATATATATATATTTTTTATTATTATTTAATCTATAGCACTTCAAATGTTGGCAGTTTATAAATAACTTTTATTAATATTAATAATAATAATAATTTATATGTTTTGGAGATTTTTTTTTTCCGTGTCAATTATTCTTTACTTTTTAACCCCAAAACCCAGCAGAATGGAAAAGTTCTGTCCAAAGAAAGGAATGCAAGAGAATATCCCCCTTGGATTGCTGTCACCAGAAGATATGTCCCCATTGGAAATCCTCCATCCCCATTCTTATGTCAACTTTCAACTTGAAACTAAGTTTCCGAACAGTTACTATATTAGAGAGATAATATTCACTCGGATAAGCAGGGATGGTGAATTTTCCCCAGTGTATATACACAAAGAGATATAACCCCGACAGAGGCATTGCTTCAAACCCTAAATCTAAAACAAAAGGTTTGGGCTCTACATATGCTTTTTTCCTAAGTGACTTCCTACTTAGAAATCCTATTAAAGATTACTGAGTGGCACATTGGAATGAAAACTAGACCCTTAAGTGATTATTAGGTGATATATATATGAACTCCTCTTCTCTATGCTGGTCTGGGAGTTCCTGCATACAGACTTGTGAATGGTATTCCCAGCTCTGTTACATACAGTAACTTATTTTTCATTTTAATGGTTCTTTATAACAACCAATACTGAGGGACATCTGTATATTGCCACTGATAACCTCCTTAAAAAATGCTAGCTGCCTGGCTTTTTCTGCCATCAGTACTTTGATTCACTGACCTGGTATAAGCATTCAGCAGGTGAAGTCAGACAGAAGACAAAATTCATGATGTGCCAACTTGTGCCAAGTCAGTGATGCAAAAATGTATGAATCTGGTGTGTCAGCATGAAAGCCAGGCAACTAGCTATTGAGGTAAGAGAGGTCAGCAATGGAATTGTAATGAATGCAAAGAATAGGCTTTAAAAACCAACTGCAGTCACAGAAAATGATATGGACGACTTACCTTTATTTTAATAGATTTACCCCCTCTTGCTTGCTTTAGGCATGTCTGTATACAGTATTTCTAAAAGACATCAGTATTATACTGGTACACTTAATATCCTAATAGACCGGACAGGGCCACCATCCAAATTTTCTGGACCCCTTACTAGGTAAACTTCTCTCTTACCCAGTGTCTAAAAGTTTCAGCATTGCAAAAGTCAAGCTCTGTACAGAATTACACCTTATACCTTGCAATATGGTGGTCCATTGCAGCAAAGGAAAATGATGAATTTTGGTATTTCTAAGCAGTTATAAATGAAAACCCATGGACTGTAAAGAGATAAAAAAAATGTGAGACTTCAACTAGGTTTTAATAGTCATAGTTCAGAATGATAATATGACATTGATTTTGTATTATTAGCTTCAGTGAAACAGAACAGATGAAGATGACTGTGGATAGCTAAATGGTCATTTCAATGTTCTTCCATGAAAACAAATGTATTTTTTTAGAGGTGTGATTAAGAATTTCTGCACTTGGGAACAATAAAATAAATAATGTTCATGTATACATGTGTGTAGAGTATAATTTGCATGTAAACATCCACCCAATGGAAAGTATTTATGTGTTTTGGCTTCTTTGTTCCACACTTTTCTTCTGTACCCCCCAGTTGCCCATTGCTACCAATAATAGGTGCCAACAGTTCTCCGTTCCTCTTCTAAAAATGAATCTGTATTTGTTGTTATTTTTACTGTATGTAAAATCAGGATAAGGTAATAACCTAAGGGGTGTATTTATATTCCCCCATTATTTTGACCTAGATTAGTCCCTTTATTTGTTAGAAGTTACAGCATTTTTTATGGTGACTGCTATGTAGTTTTGATAACTTGCCAATAGGTGACAGAATGCATCTAAGTTTTATATGCATTGAAACAAGCAATACATAGGGATTGGAACAAATAATCATTTATAAATACACCCCAAAGAGTCAATAGGTTTCATAGAGATTTCTTTTTCAGCTTCACACTTGTATCTTCCACTATGTGTGTCATCTCTTCCATAGTCTGCCCTGTAATATAGTTTAATTACCTGTCAATTTTGCCAGTAGATTTGTGTTTTCCCACTTTTTTTCCAAGCATAACCCCAGTCGAACATAAAAAGACTAAAAACTGTTTAACCAGCTTTTGATGCAATATACAGTTTCAATTGTCAGATTTCCCCTGCAGTGCTTTTTTCTGCCACTAGATGTCCTCACACCATTGACCAGCATTATTCAACCCTCTATAATGGAGCCCAGGCTATTCTAGTCTAGGCCCAGCCTGTGGATGGGCCTAGACTAGAATAGCCTGTTACATTTGCTTACAGTTTAGCTTTAAGCACACCAAGCTATCAAGCAAAATGACAATTACAGGGTCAGGCAGTGGAAGTGATGGCAGTGATCCATAGAAGGGTAATTTAACATGTCCACAGACTCTAATGATCTTCTGCAGCAGGTTTCCTGCCTTAAACAAAACCTCCTATATGTTTGTATTATATTATGTGTAATATATTATATTATGTGTAACAAAGTCCTTTTGAAGACATTGATAGGATGATAACCCAAGCTTGTCCCTAGGGTGACAACACTGGTATCCAATTTCTTTGCAGAATCAACAGAATTGTTGATTGAGATCTGGCACCCTGTGCCATAATATCTACCAACCGAATCAACAGGTAATAAAACTTTTATAGGAAGACTCTGAAAAAATCTGCAAGTGACATTTTTTTCCTTGGTTTCTGTTCTACTTCTTGCTATCATGAGCAAGAATTTACCTTTTAAGTAGTTTTATGCCAAGCAAAGGAGTGTTGCTGTTTTATTTAACCTAACGTATTTATATTTTACTGCCTTTATAACATTCGTTTTATTTATTTTTGGTACATAAAATGGCACCCAAAGGGTCCGATCAAATTTCATATCGCTGTAGTCAGATCTGCAGAAAATGATTTCCACTTGGCTGCTACATATTGCTCTTTTTTTGTACATGAACTGTTTATTTTTATTCTTGTCTTATGGCTATCAGGATAAAACGCCTAATAAACTTGCAGTTTAGCGTGGCGTATAACAAAGTGGTGACATTATTGCTTCTGTTAGGATGTGAGCAATGACAGATGTTGTGGATACAGAGTGCAGAGTGGGACGTGGAAGGGAGGCTTTTGTCTCTCTCTGATCTCTTGTCCCACCGGTAATAACCA
Source organism: Pyxicephalus adspersus (assembly GCF_032062135.1). Taxonomy (NCBI): domain Eukaryota; kingdom Metazoa; phylum Chordata; class Amphibia; order Anura; family Pyxicephalidae; genus Pyxicephalus; species Pyxicephalus adspersus. Next base: position 44,681,337 of record NC_092868.1, read on the forward strand.
ACAACGTCAGCAGCTGTCTCTTGAATGAGCCGTGGTCCCCCTGGTACTGTAAGAGCCACCGTGTTCTGTGACATAAGTAGGGTAGTGTTGTGCCTGAGATAATGGCAGAGATCAGCAGGGAAGGGGTTAATACAAGGATTATCCCAGGTGCTTGATAGCTCCTACGGTACAAACAAAAAGGCTGACGCTGCAACCCTCACCTACCGTCTGTTCTAGCAGGCTCTCACCTGTCACCGAGCACCTGGGATCTTCTCTTCAAACACCCAGTGCAGCTTAGCTGCCATATCCAGTAGAAGTTTTTTTTTTTTTACAGCATTAACGAAGCCCCAAAACGCTCAGAGGTCAAAGAGTTCTCCGCCGTTTCCTAGGGATGTTGCCTTTAATTGCTCATTACAGAATATGGAAGACCGGCTTTCCATCAGAGGCCTCAGCCCCGAGAAAGGTAAGGGATGCTGGTACGCATCAGGAGGCAACTTTACCATTTCACAGTCAGCGTTTGAAAGCCGCGTCCTTCCAAGTCCTTCTTGATCACTGCATAGGATGAGATGTGCCATGAAAGCTCCCGGGTACATCTGGGCAAATTGGCTACAGCACATCCTATATAGTCAGAGATAACAGTAGGGAGAACACAAATGAGAAGACCTTTCTATTTTCAGACAGAAGCAGAACATTGTGTAAATGGATGAAGCAAAGTTGGGATGGTTTTCTACTTAGAAGTAGTTTGACTTTATCTGCACAGCAAAACTGTGTCACATTCAATGCTGAGTTGTCACTCAGTGGCTTCACAAGGCTTTTTAAAGGGCATGCTGACCTATATATCCTTTTTATTTGCTATATAGATTTCATGCATTATTTTTTCCATTTTCTTCTTTTTCCCCTTATTTTACTCAGACCCTCTATTTGCCCAAATATCTTTTCTGATTTTGTTTGTTTTAATTTTGTTCAGCTAGGTTTAAGATTCAAGCATTCCTGTCGGGCATGATACTTTTATAACAGCAACAGAAGCAGCACATACCTCCTACTTGCTGTTTTTTAATTTTTTTTGCACATCAATAGATTATGGCCTCCTGGTAAAAGAAATATATGCAATTGCACTTTCAATTTTTCCATAGTTTCCTGCACAAATGCCTGTCAAGGTCCACCTCCTGCAGCTTGGTGTGCTGGTATTACAACAATGTTCCTCCATTTCTGAATTCAGAGCAGAGTTTTCATTCTCTTGTAGACTGTGCCTGCTTGCACAACAATGGGAAATGAAGATGTATTAGGGGGCGTGGCTATTCACTGGCTTGCCAATCAGCACCTGGCCACTCTTTTTGGATTGGCTGCACTACCTGTGTTACTAAGCCCCTCCCACTGGGAGCTGCAGTGTCTAGAAGGGGCAGTGTGTAAGACACAAATGGAGGAGGATTGGGTCAGAGAAGGTAAAGGAAGATTTTTGCTTACACTAGTACACCAAATGGTAACTGGTTCTGGTACTTGTATAGACTACCACATAGAAGACTTTAGCGCTATTGTAAAGGATATGTGTAGGTAGTTATTCTTTAACTAACCCCTCCAGTACTCCTCCCCCACCAATAATAACCTGTCATTAAATCTGCCAGATGTTCACTGTGTAGCCCACTGGGAGCTTCTCACGCTCCCACCTGGCAAAAGAAAACTCCTTAATATCTTATTATTATTATACAATATTTATAGAGCGCGGACATATTACGCAGCATAGTCATGTCACTAGCTGTCCCTCAAAGATACTCACGATCTGATGTCCTTACCATAGTCATATGTCTTTTAATATGGTCAGTTTTTTATATAGAAATAAGGTCCGTTTTTTCTGGGTGGAGGCCAAATAACCTAACTGCATGTTTTTGAAACCGGAGTACCCGGCGGAAACCCACGCAGACACAGGGAGAACCAGCAAACTCCATGCAGATAGTGTCTTGGCCGGGATTCAAACCCAGGATCAGCGCTGCAAAAGCCCAGAGTGCTAACCACTGAGCCACCATGCTGCCCCTATCCTTTTTTTAACTGTGGATGCCATTTGCATTCATTTGGAATGAATAGAGATGAAATTACTGGTATTCCTAAAGCACACAGCTTAAAATATCAGTGGGAAGAATGTCACCCATACAAATAGCCAGAAAGATCTTTGGGCACAAATCGCTTATTGCTCAAGAAACCCCTAACAACCCCTGGAGGAATCCTGATTGAAAACCACTGATCTATAGTATTAAAAGTAAAGCAAAGGGGCGGATTATGATGGGTTATATAAATGGGGGATTAATATATGCATGTAAATTAATATATTGGGTGATATAGGAGGGAGAAATTAAATAAGTTGAATAATATAATTTAATGGCAATTTATATAATTAAAAATTCATCTTAAGTGGTAATAAGGTCAAAAATAAAATTATCCACATGCATAAAAAAGAGAGCAGATTGTCAATGTTTCACCACGATAAAGTTATCTCCATGTTACCTTGAAACATAAATTCATCAATCCTGTTGAAGGAGAAATTAGCGATTGAGTTGCATTTGGGTGAGAGGAGTTGTACTAATGTAATCCATATTTTATCTCAGCTGCAAATTTGCTCTGTATATAAATAGTAGCAGCGTGACAGCAGTGGAAGCAGAGGTCCTCTGGGTACCTGTGATATAGCTACAAGTAACCAGCACTGAGACCTTACCTCACATTGCACATAGAATGGGTCTCACCTGTGGATTTAGATGTTCCATCGCCTTGCAGCTTCTCATATGCTATGTGTATTCACACAATGATGTATTCACCGTCAGATAGAGAAGGTTTAATGGACATCAATCACCATTTGTCTGGCATAAATAATAAAATATTAAACATTTTCTATTTATGGGACTTACAGTCTTTCTAAGTCACAGGCTGCTGTGCATGCATGGACACGAAGGCAGCAAAGGATTTTCAAGCCAGCATTCACGTATTCACACTTATTCACTGTGCATATATAGATTAATGGATGCAAATGACGAGTAACTTTGTGAACCTTGTAAGCCTGAACTCTCAAGGTTTATATTATGATCAAACAGCAATCATAACCTTGCCCATATCGCATTAACAGCAGATAGAAGTATTCTGCATTTAGCAGTGCCAACCAGATAGTATGCAAAGAAGGTCCTTACTGCCAACCACCCCTTCCCGGGGAAGCAGTGTATGCAAAGGTTTCATCTGGACACTCTGGTTTCCTTTTACAACCCAGAAACATGTAAGTAGGGTATATGTCTTTAAATTGTGACTCCCTTTAATGGACAGTTTAGACATCATAAAAAATGGGGTCCTGTCACCCGTTCAGCCTTAATCCAAATTGGCACCAGGGGCCACCTATGCAGCTGCACCTCTTACACAAGCAGTAAATAAGCCATTACAGGGACATAAACAAGGTGGGTGGCCCATTAACCTGGCAAAGTAATACAGAAACTTAAAAACCTGTTATTCATAATGTTCAATAGCTCAAGTACAAATCTACACACACAAGTGAATCAAAGTAACTTCTTCATTACCCTGTGTGTTCTTTTCAGAGTAGGCCTGTGACACTTCAGGTTTGCTAGAACAACTTGCAGATCATTGTCTCCAAGAACAGAGAAAACTAAACATCAGATATTTTATCTATACTAAAACATTTGGGATATAAATGAAGGGCACATATGATTAGGCTAATGTATTAGAGAGGCTTACATGAAAAAAAAATTCTGGGTTAACAAATATTAAAAATATTCATTTGTGAAATAAACTTTTTTGTCTTAAAAAATATTATGCACACAGTTCGTTATTAGGGAGTATTCAAGGTGCAGCATTACATTAATATAAGAAACAGATCCACAAAAAATAAATACATTAAATGTAAAAAAATACTAGAATTTAGGTACAAAAACAGAATGAATAATTCTTTCTAATTATAAATACGAGTATAAATTGATGTTTTGATTTACTGTTGCATAGGAAGACAGTATTGTAATCTATAGGATAGAGAAGAGGTTAGTACAGTAAGTAATTGCCTGGGGAATGTGTTCTGTTGTGTGCAACAAACATTAATACAACACCGCTTAACACCATAATCCGTTACTTTCGCAATTTGCTGGTTTACAGTTTATGAGCTAACCAATAAACAGCTTCGGCCAGTGGATATTTCAGTGCACCATTATTTATTATTACCCTCCGAGAAATAGCCACAGGGCCATAGCCGGCATGTTAATTATCGGCAGTGTCAAGCTTATGTCTCAGAAGCCGGCTGAATTGTTTCATTTGGCTGCAGAGATCAGAGGGATGATATATAGAGGCCTATGAATCAAAATGATTCTATCACTGCTACGTTGCATTGGAAAACAGTTCAATCACCAGACATCTGCGCTTTTCTTAAATAGATTTGCTGGTTTAAATTCATGCTTTGAACACACTATTTGTACATCTACTGCATTTATCCTGCCTTCAGTGTTACTGTGTCCAATAAAGTACAGACAAGGTGAAAAGCTAGTGGCTGTGTGGCAAGCTTTGGAAACTTTAAATTGTTTGTTTAAAGAGGTACTCCAGAAAGCACTGCCTTGGGATGGTAACTTATTGAGACTGATTTTTTTAAAGCTCTCAAAGACTGGAGAAGATGGACTATCATAGATGAACCTGGGTGATTCAGCAAGCCTGAATGGATCTATTCCAGGATTGAAAACATTTGCCAACTAAAAGCAAATCATAAGAAAGCCTTTGGGTGATATGGGTCATCCAGTTTCACCTATGATAGTCTAACCTCGCCAGTCTTAGAGAGCTTTATTAAATCACTGTGTGACGTACACTTACACTTACAAGTGTCCTTTATTGGAGCCAGTACTGCCGATATTAAATGTTGGTTACCGTTACCTGTTGATTCCAGCCTTTGTACTCTGCTCTGCATCACTGAGACACTGGAATTACAAGCAAAAAGATATGGAACTATACTATATGGCAATACGTTTATGAACTCCTGACCAAGCCCAGAAGTATGGCCAAACTTATGTGGTCAGTGCTGAAAGTTACTGTGTTCATGGGTTTATAGTGAAAGGTACCAATAATACTACAGCATGTAAAGATTTGTCAGACAGCTCCCTACCTTGTGACATTGGAAGGTAACATTCCATTCTGGCATGACTCTGCCCTTGTGCCGAAAGCCAGTTCCATAAAGACATGGTTTAACAAAAATGGTGTAGAGGAACTCCAATGGCCTTCACATAACCTCAACCCTACTGAACACCTTTGGTATTAACTGGAAACACCAGATGTAAGCCAGGTCTTCTCATCTAATGTCAATACTTAACCTCACAGATTCTCTTTTCATTTAATGGGCACAAATTCTTTTTCACACACATCAATAACTTGAGAAAAACCTTCCTTAGAAACAAAAGCTGATATTGCTGCAAACGAGAGGGATGACTCAATGTTGGTGCCCATGGGTTTAAAATGCCAAAGCCAACAACTTCATAAAATAGTGATAGACATTCACAAACATTTGCCCATGGAGAATGTAAACTGAAAACAAAACTTTTTGTGCCCATAAGTGAAAACTGGATCTTCTTTGTAGAAGAAGTCCAGTGTTTGGATAGAATGGAAAATTATTACCATTCACCACACTGTAATGGGCAAATATATGTAGAAGCCACATTGAGCCCCTTTGTGGGACAGCTAGTGACATGACTGTGTACTTTGTGTATGTATATAAATATATATATATAAATACTCTGTAATATTAGTAATAATATTTGTCATGTATTGGCCCCTTTGTAAAGTGTGGCCCCAATTATGGACTCCATGAACAGTAACGGTTCAGATTTGTGTTCATAACTATATGTAGTTACTTTGATGTATTCATAATAACTTGTTCAAACTGTTCTGCATATTATAGCCAATTAATATTTGTGTTTTAACAAAATGAAAGAGAATTGGCGTGTAAAATGGGAACTGTGGGTCAGATTGGGTCAAAATAGAAAGAATATCCATGTAATGTAATTGGGTGTATAAAGCAAAGCTTGGCAAGTGCATGTGCTGACAAAAAACATTCTGCAAGGTGAGAGTTGGACCTCATCGATCTGCTACTATTCCTTCATTATCCAATCATAGGCATGGAGAGCAGAGAGGTGACCTAGATGTGTTGTATGATTGATAGAAGTCAGGTCATCAACCCATCTGTACAATTGTGTATTCTCAGGACCAGATGAAGAGAAATATGGATATGTTGTCAGGTAAAGCAACCTTTAGCTATGTATTAAATTCTGCCTTACTATACTTTCTTTACACCTAAATTTTAATTATAATTAGATATTGGTGGACTGGACCACCAACATGGCTCTTAGGTCTCTAGCCTGCCACCACCACCACCATGGTGAGCCTCATGAAAAGAGTAATAAACTTCCATTTCTATATTCCATATTGTAAAATTTTTGACATCTAGCAGGGGTAATGAACTGCAGTAGTCAAAGATCTTGCTGTTGCTGTCCTTAAGTGCTTTAAAAAAGTTTGTAGATAATTTACCCTGCCATCCATCATTGACATAAAACTGAAACATTACATATTTTAAATGTCCTGATTATTTAATTACAAAATAAAAAAAAAGTTTTTTTTATTTTGTTGAATAATGAAAAGGGCTGTGTCTCATTTTATTTCACCGCAGGAAAGGCATTGGGTAAGGCCAACATTTCCCACTTGAATTTACATGAATCTTTATTCAGTTGTTGTAATGCAAACCTAGGCAGCAGCGAATTGGTGTTACAATTCCCCTGACAAACCAAGAGAAATTCTTCTGACCTTTTCATCTAATTTACACTGATGTTTTATAAGGTCACTCAAGCTGAGCTGCAGTAACTTTTTTGGTTTAACTTTGTAGATACTTTTTTTTTATTCGCTTACTTATTATATATGAGAAAACATAGATAATGGGAATTCATAGGGGATCTATAGGTATCAAGAAGTGGTGATTAGATAACAGATTGACAATTCTTGGTTCATGTTTTTTCTTTTATTTCCACTTTTAGAACAATTTATATTATTATTATTATTATTATTATTATTATTAATAATAATAATAAGCAGTATTTATAAAGCACCAACATATTAAGCAGCGCTGTATATTAAATAGGGGTTGCAAACAGTCAGATACAGACAGTGACATAGGAGGAGGGGAGGACCCTGCCCCGAAGAGCTTACAATTTAAGGGGTGGGGGAAAAACATAAAGAATTATCTTTTTTATGGTGGTTATCGGTAGTTGGAACAATGTTCTGTAGATAGTTTAAATTGGCAATCAGAAGTTCCTTTTACTTGAATTAGGAAAAGGAGTGTATGTAGTGTGGTAGCCATAGGTAAAAGTAGTGCTCATTTCAGTTGCAGACGCTTAGAGGTAGATTTACTCTTTAAAGCGCCATTTAAAGAGGAACTAAACAAAAAACAGCACAAAAAAAACCCACTTACCTTCAATCCCGCAGGGCAGTCCGATCCATTCGGGGGTGTCTGGCATCTGGTCCCGTGTCGCCCCAGCATCCGTCCCGGAACCGGTGGTCCGGGCGCCACTATCTTCGTTTAGGAATTAGGGGGTGGTACTGCACCCTTTGAAAAAAAACATATTTTTAACCTTACATAAAAGGGTTGTCTACCCTTTTATGTAAAGTAAAATTTCTGAGTTTAGGTACGCTTTAAGTCTCAGTGATCCACCGTGTTATGTCAAAGGCTCAAACGCTCTCCCAACCTTTGCCATTGAGCCCAATTTATCAAAGCTCTCTAGGGTTGTAGAAGATACACTTTCAACAGCAAACCTGGAATGGATCTGGTCCACAAATGAAAACATTTGCTAACAAATAGCAAAGGACTTTTAAGAAATCTTTTCCAGGTTTGCTGGAACACCCAGGCTCACTGATAAAGGTGTATCCTCCCCAGACTTGGAGTCTGTCGACAGTTTTAGATCACAGCACAGTTCCCAACTTTCAAATGTTTCTTTATCCTTATGAACTCCCCATCACTCCCTAGCTGAGGTTTTCTTCAAACAGACACATCTCTTTTCCAGTGAAAATACATCTCGTGATCATCATCTATTATTCAGCTCTTTCCTGTAGAATGGCATAAGCCAGGAATCTAGAGAATCCTTCTGCCAGTGGGTGTCATCATAAGCTAACATTGTGAAGTTCCTGGCATATAGTGGCAGCTGGCATGCACAAAGCCACAAGGTCCTAAGAATATTTAATAATATGAAGCGCTTCTATTCTGTAATAATTATAACCTTTAGCAATAATCTCTGTTTTATACATTATTACAGTCCTTGAAGTGCTGTTCTGCAATGCAATTAATCATAGCCAAACATTATAATTCATAAAACTACAATTTCCTTTTGTTTTATTTGAAGAACCTTGCAGTGACGCCTTCATAATCAAAATAGCTTCTGGTTAGGGAAGTCATAAACGTTTTACAATATCCGTGATTTCATATTACAAACAGAGGATTATTAATCAGTGTATTCATTTTTAATACAATGTGCTTAAAAGTAATGTTAATCTGTATCACCTCTGCAACTTTCTACTGTAGTTTGCATCATTAATAAGGATGAGCCGGATGATGTTTCGTGCATGGCCCAGCATCTGAGATCAACTGCCGTGATTTGTTGCTTGTTATTAGCTGGAAAGTTTCCACTTTCAACATTTTCAAAGGAACGTTATCAGATATAAAAGTCTTAAGCTAGGTACATATGCATATACATTTGCATATACATATGAGTGGTAGTGCTTGACTTGTGTACAGTGGTCCCCTGATGACATTTATCAATTCATCATGGTAGTTTGAGGGAAAACCAATCAGGAATGAATGCTGTGCATTTCAATGGACACAATGGGTATGGGGCTTTATTTATAAACCAATGCAAAGACCACAAACTGTTTGCAAAGGGCAATGACTTACTGTATAACTCTGGGTGCTACAGGGTTACTTTACTTTCACTTGCTTTTTAACTTTAAATAGATACATATGTACCTATATGATCCCTTACCTTCGCTTGTCATGTGTCCATGAACCTGAGCATTGGTCACATGATAACAACTAATTTTACTGATGTGCCAGTGAGTGACTGGCACATCAGTGAGTGACTGGCACATCCTTTTAGCTGAGATCATGTTACCAGTGCCTAGGCAGTTGGTCAAATGACTGGTCACCATGCAAGATTCAAACAACAGTGGCTGCAGGACAACTAAGCGTTTCAAACTGCTAATTTTCCATTCACACAATACTTTTTTTTGCCATTGTCTACTGGGAAATTTATAGGCCAAATGTACAAGATATGTTCTGCTTGATTGGCATGATTGATATCAAGGCTTTAGGAAAAGAAATAATGGATAATTTGTATAAAATATGCTCTAATTCCAAAACATGTCGGTAAAATAATTAACTTGTTGCAGTGGATTTTCATTTGTCCAAGACATATATGTATATGCGTAATATGACTTATGTATATTGTAGATGTTATAAATGGTATGGTATGTATAGGGTAGGTGTTATATATAATAGGTGTTTATGTGTACTTATGTGTAGGGTAGGTGTATTTATGTGTATTGTAGGTGTTATGTGTATGGTCGGTGTTATATATGGTAGATACGCATGTGTATTTATGTGTATGGTCGTGTTATATATGATAGGCATTTATGTGTAGGATAGGTGTTATATGTATGGTCGGTGTTATATATGGTAGGCACTTATGTGTATAGCAGGTGTCATATTTGGTAGACATTTTTGTGTATAGGTGCTAGCTATGTGTAGTCCCTGCATTGATTCTATTATACCAACACTTCCAATACACTTTGGTAGAACCATACAGCCTCCTTGTATGCTTGCAAACTGTGGTCTGTTTTTTATCTTATCTTTGCTTCCTGATCCAGAGAAATTTAGTTGATTCTTATCTATGCCATATATTCCATTTATGACCTTGTATTTATGTCCTAACTTTATATTCTACCCGAATGGTGTGTATCTTTAGCTCAAAGTCATTGGGCCTGATTTATTAAAGCTCTCCAAGATTGCAGAGGGTACACATTCATCAGTGAACCAGCAAACCTGGAATGGATCTGATCTAGATATCAAAACATTTGCTAACAAATAGCACATGACTTTTATAAAAAAATCCATTCCAGGTTTGCTGGATTACCCACTTCACAGATGAAAGTGCATCCTCTCCAGCTTTGGGGAGCTTTAATAAATCTGGCCCATTGTGTCTCAAAGTCAACAATTGACAGTAAGGGTTACCTGCCACAATCATTTAGATGTCCCCTTCTCTATTCCAATGGGACAGCGAAAAAAAAACTTTGGTTGCCAAAAGTAATTTAGAAAATTTTCAAAACCTTGACAAACTTGGCATACTGCTGTAGAGCTATCTAATATCTGTAATTATTGTGAAAATGGCAAGCCTGTGATTCATGTAACAAGGTAAAATCTGCTTCTGAAAATAAAAGTTACTGATGCTAGATTACAAGAAAACCTGAGCGAGGGAGAACTTACAGTATCCAGGTCACTAGTTTAACAGGCAAGCGCGCCAGAAAACGCAAACATCTTTCTAGCTCATTACTCAGTCATTGCAAGCTGGAAGACAGCATCGGAAATGTGCGCCTCCCTCCAACAAAAGGTGTAACCTTTATTTTAAATAATGAGTCATTTATCTGCTGCAGGCAGGAATGGGGAAGCCATGGGAGAAAAGATATTTATTATACCTTTGTGTTAGCCATGAGAACTCATTTCAGTGTAGAAAGGAACCTCAGATAGAAAATATGAACAGATTCTGTAATCATGTTCAAACATTGTTACAATATTTGCTGCCTTCTTGACAAAGCTGAATTCATACATGGGTAAGTCTGGCCATTCTAAAGAAACATGCAGATACTGTTAGAAAGAAATGTGAGGTTCTGTACTGTTCAGGCGAAGACAAAAGGTGCAGTCTAAATGTGTTTTGGCATTATTAACTTTTCCTATTAACACAATAATGGCAGTGATATTCATAGGGAATAGTGAGGGGTATATCTGAATGCAGAGTAATGTGTAGACCTGGTTTTAAAGACTATTAAATGTAAATCTAAAAAAGAATCATGTAAAAGCAGGCATATTAATATTCACAAGTATATATCTCTAATGAGATTTTTAATAGTGCAGTATTTGTGCAGTATTACTGCGTAGTCCATAGTTAGTTGGCATTGTAGATTGGACTGGACTGTAAAATACAGATAGTCCCTTGGTTAAGGACATCCAACATACAGAGGACTCCTAGATACGAATGGGCTTCCCTGCTCGCTCATGTGCAGGACAGGAGCTTGAAGGGGGGGGGGGGGCAGTTTGCATGACTTGCAGATGAAATCTTTTGCTAAACACAGCTGAGGTTGTGGGTGATCTTAAGGACTGAGCTCTTCTTGTAACTCTTTAATGACCAAGACGAATTTTATAAATACAGTTATCTTTTATAGTACACCTTTTAGCTAGTATATGGAAGAGTAAGACATTTTATCATCTGGATCTTCTATTTCTGTCTCTGAAAGGTTTTTGCTTCTGTTCATCATCACTTCTCTATGGAACCACTGTCAGGTTGAAAAGAAGGAGCTTTGCTTAAAACTTAAATATTAAACTAATTGTAACCTAAACATATAGTGCAGTATTTTGTAAAAACAGAATTTTTTTTATAGTATACCAATAAAATATTTTTATTTCACAGTGAAGACAGTCATACAATTCTGATAAGGAAGATACACATGCTGACACAAAGCTACTAAATAATTCCAAAGCTCTGACAATAAACTGTTCCTAACCATTTGAAAAAAAAAAATTTCATATTCAGCACCTTGGACAGTTCTCCTGCAGGGAGGAAATACAGCTGGAAAAACTAGCAATGGCTGCTGTAACATAGGACAATAATTCTTTAGATATGTCTAAAAATTTGAATAACTCAACTTGTAGCTCTGAATAAATAAACAGGCTTATTCAGTATATTTTATATATGCAAATAATATATATTGTTTTTTTTTCTTCTATCACTAAACAATTATTGAGTGCACTCCTCAACATACTCCCACTGCCAAACCTACACAATCCATACATTCTGTAGTTTAAATCACACTTTATGTTTACAGGAGCATATACATAGCAATTGGAATGTGTTACATGTTTTATTATCCGAGATACAAAATGCATATTAATAATTGATGTAAATATTTTCAGCTTAAAGGTAGCTCTCTCTTGAAATATTTACCTGTCTGTTCATGAACCCAAGACTAGGCTGGTATCTTGGACTAGTTATTAGGAGCCTTTGGTTAATTGCTCCAGACCTTAAAATGCTATAATAATAAATCAAAGTGGAATTATATATATATATATATTCACTGCATTGTTACTAAAAAGGTAACAAAAGAAAGCTCATTTTGCCCTGAAAAAGTACTACATTTCAATATCCTAAAATTAAATGCATGCAGAACTATAAAACCTGGTCTGGTAACCAAGGGAGTTTAGTATGTCAGTACTAAATTAGTTAATTTGAGGCCAAGCTCAGTATAGTTTTCAATGGATGTACCATCTGCTTCTTTTTAGCATTTGCTCTGTTTGATTTCCCAAGGTTTGTGATATGTTTACTTTCCAAAGGGAACAATTTTGAAATTAATATGCACAGTGGGATTTGGATTACAAAGAAGGTCCGTCCTTCCAAAAATGGAGCAATTAGAAGCTGTGCTTTGAGAGTGTAGCAGAAAAATATCCTGTTTGATCCTGGAGTGTGTCTTTATTGGATTTATCCATTGTTCTATCACAATGAGCCAATCGATTGCTGCACCACTATAATAGCTAATATACTCCATGGCATTTCATATTATTGTGCTGTAATAGGTAGCACATTTATTTTTTATACCTTTTGCAATAGAATTATGTTTGTTTACGGCATGTGGTGCAGAGTATAAGCAGTATTTGTAGCAATGTGCCGCAAAGCTACACTTATATAATTATAATAATATATTATTTCGGCACACATAAATCTTATAGAGGTGTAGAGCATTCCACAGCAGTTCTTACGGGAATGAAAATATTTGTTGCATATTAAGATTTACAAACCCAAATGTAGCTGGAAAATCTGCAGATTTAGGGAATACTCATTAAATTCTCCTGGGTCACATCTTTGTTTGGAAAATCCAGATAGCAAACAAAAAAGCCTGCAACTGTTGTTGGCTTACTGCATTAATAATAAAACAATTGCTTCGGGTGTTTGCAGAATGGATTTTTAAAATATTTCAGAGAAATATATTTACATATAAGCCCAGCATAGGGTTTTATATCAATGTATTCAGGAAAGGGGAAAACATCTTAATGAGTATATTTGGATTTATTAGTGCACTGATTTTCCTTGTTTTAAGATAATATACTGTTTGTAGGTATATTATTTTTAGTTTAATAAACTGTTGAGGTTTGGCTGGATGCTAGCTGGGCATTTGCCCAAAACCCTAAACTTAGCAACTGTTTAGGGCTCTTTATTACTTATTACAGTGGCCATAAACATGGATGTTCACTTAGATTCCCTTACAGTGATCCTCTGTACTTTGCAATGGAAATAGTTATTGAAATGCAGAAAAATGTATTTTTATATAAATTACATACAAACTGCATGCAAATTGCACTAACTTGAAACTGAACCGATGACATTCAGCAGCTACAGAGTTTGATTGGCTCAATTCAGTGTTTCTTGACTCATGACAATTTTCATGTGACTTGCCTAAAATTCATATTTTCTGCATCTCGGTGACCTTTCCTTCTTATCAATTGTTCTAGGCCCATTCGTTACTCATCGTTACTCATCAGTTACATGGATGCTTACTCATTCCATGTTGCCATCTATAGAGAGCAATTGATTTGGATGCCATTCTCTACTATTTACAATAGCTTGTAACATGGATGCTTAGTTAGCATGTTACCTGCTACAGTGAGCCCTATACTTAGCAATTATTTCAGGCCCCCTTCATCACCTGTTTAAGTTGCCCAATACATGGAGGCTCTCTTATTAAGTTTCTCCCTAAAGTGGGATCTGTTTCCAGTAGCCCAAAACATGCATGCTCATTTACTAAAATAGCCTCTCTATTTAGCAACTGTTTCAAAGCCCCCTTAATTACACAAAGCATTGATGCTTATTTACTATGTTGTCCCCTTGTCCATGCAGCATACACGGCAAGATACCATAAAATTGAGTCTTGCATCATGAGAAGGCAACTCTTCCAAGCATGTACAGGGTTTGCATTATCACTGGCCACACAATGGCTATAGAAGAAAAACACTGGATATGCCAGGAGAATAGGAAAAGTGTGCAATGGCAGAAAATACAGAGGTGTCATACATTAAACAAACATGGAGATACGTCTACCATAATGTGCCATTGCTTAATATATGGGTCACCATAAAATAAAGAGTTTTCCTTGAATCTTCATGAATCAGTCCTTCTTGAAGAATATGGTTTATCTCTGCATTGGGTTTGTTTTAATTTATTACAGCTACAAAGCAATATACATGCTCTCCTCCTGTTCTAAGACAGTCTGGTAAGGGTACATGGACAACAGCCCAGCATGTGCTAATATACACTACTTTATGGCGGCCTTGTGCCCATGGGTCATAAAAAGAATCTGTAGTTTAACTTTAAAAACAAAGTAATTTTTTTTACATTTTTCTGTGTTATCTAACAACACCAAGAATGTAAGTTTGACACTTGGTTTTGTTGTAACAAAAGATTTATGTCAGAGCTTCAAACATTGTGTTTTAATCTCTGGATTAGGCATGAAGTCAGGAATAGTGGATTTGGAGAAAATGCTTTTAGACACATCATAAGAAGGAATCTGGCGACAATCATATAATTGGCTTGCATAATAAATCTTATTTTTTTTCTAATCCCTAATTAGCATTTCGCCATATGGTTGTCTGAAGTCATTAATGTTTGACCAAAAATAGCACTACATAGGATCAGTCCCACTAGATGAAGGTTAAACAGCCTCTGTTATCTCTGAAACTTTTAATGTGAGTGGCATAGCAATGATTTAAAGCAGAATTCTGGCCTTGATTTAAAAAAAAGGAAAAATGTGCAGCAGAAGGTATTATCTCCCTTCTATTGTGTGTAAATTCCCCCATCTACTAGATTGTAAGCTCTTTAGGGCAGGGTCCTCTCCTCCTGTATCACTGTCTGTTTTAGTCTGTCATTTGCAACCCCTTTTTAATGTACAGTGCTGTGTAATATGTTGCCGCTATATTAATCCTGTTTATTAATAATAATATTAATAATAATAATATTAATAATTAGTTTGTGCACCCAAATATACAGCTCTTCTTAGTACCCATGCAAAGTCCCAAATATATCTGTTGATCTGTTGTGACTCTTATGTATGATGTTAGACACAACAGGGAGAGCAGAGGGGTAATTAAACAAAGAAGAGAGAATAGAAAGGAGATGCATGTGTCCTGAAGGTATAAAAGTTGAATGTCTGCAAGCCAGCAGTGTCCCTTAGAGGAAACAGGAGGTGACCTCTTTATATTCTAAAGCATCTAGAGCTTGAAAACTGCAGGAGTTATCTATATCAATAAGAGTGGGTTCAAATATAATTTTTACATTATAGAGAAGCAGCAAGAGAAAGACTCTTTTGCAAGGGAGTACAGTATTAGCATCCTGCCATAACTTACATTTCATTTTGCTATACTTTGGTTTTGAACAGCATCAATTATTCCTGGACACATTACAGTTCAACTAACTAACCCTCAAATGTAAGTATCCTCTGCTTCAGGAGAAAGCTAAAATAAAATACCTGGACACAATAACAATAAGTGACAGATACAATTTCTGAACAGACAATGGATTACAGAGATTAATCTTGATTGACCTCCTGTTGCCATTTCCTTGTGTGAACTCTATGGGTTAACCTTAGCAATAGGTTTATAGCTGATCCAGTAGCAAGTCACACCATGCCTGTCCTACCCACAGATAAGAGTAAATGGATCTAGTAAAGCATGCAAAAACTCATCAAGACCATTAAATATGAAAATCCCTTTTACAAAATGCCATTATGCCACTTTGTTGTTAAATGCTTTAGAAACTATTTTCGTAACCTTTAAAATACTGAAGTCAGCAAAAGTTAATAAACATTTATGCAGTTATTCATCTGTATCCAGTCAGCCTCGGAGAAATAACAATCATTTAAAGTAAACTAATCAGTAAAATGCATGCATATAATCCCCTGTCCTGTGAATATTAAAGGAAATCAATTACAGGTTAGGGTTAGCTATTGGCCCCTTTTCCACACTATAGAATGAAAATCTTTTTAAAACATATTTAGGAAACACTTATGAGGAATGTCCATTCTTTTGCTGACCCAGCAGCAGACGGCAGCCTAAGGGAGGGTGGTGTGCACAGGGAAAAGAGGCCGCCAATCGATGGCCACATAGCTTTGTACTACATTGAACAGTACAAAGCTAGCAATGGTGGCTAGGGGTTTTGTAGGAATACAACAAGGAGTGATCCTTGACAACCACCAGTAAATAGGTTATGCCATATACAGTATCCTTTACAAAGTCCATTTTCTGGAGTCTTCCTCACTTTTTCAAAGTTTTAAAGCAGAGTTGTACTCCTTGATGGGTGTTGAGCTTCTGCCATAACATGCAAATATGCACAACTTACTTTCTGGTTATGGCACAGGCTTACAGATATGCAGGAGCCATGGCCTCATCCTAAAGCTACGTACACACTTCCAATTATTATCGTTGGAAAACGAACGACGAACGATCCTGCACGATATCTACGAACGATCGTATAGCACCGATCCTGCACATAGAGATAACGACACGATCGTTCGTAGATATTGTACACACAATAGATACGATCGTTTGAGTGATAGAGGAACTATGTGCACGACAGGAAAGTGAACGAACGTTCGTTCATTACGCATGCTCAGCCCATGGACGATCAACGAACGACCGTACACACGAACGATGTTCAAGGATCGTCGTCCAATCCGATCCGCCGGTCCGGTCGTTCGTTTCCAACGACTTTCCTCGTTCGTCGGCGTCGTTGGTTACTTTTTTACGAACGATTTTTTGCCCAATCGATCGTTCGTCGTTCGTTTTGAACGATAAAAATTGGAAGTGTGTACGCACCTTAAGAATCCGTCATCTTTGCTGTGTGTCCTGTGACTGCACAAACATTTTCTTTGGTCACTGATGATAATACATTGTCATTGGTGGCTAGCTCTGTAAATGGCACGGCCACTCACAGATCTAAGCTGTACACTACCCCGCGCATGTACTGTGCAGTATAAAGCTAAAACAAAAGCCAACAGGAGCTAGGGCTTTTTTTTTTTTTTAAGAAAAGAGATTTTGCATGTGTCATGTCATTTAACTCTACCTCTTGGTGACTTTTTGAATTTTGCCTACAGAAGTGTTTGTAGAGGAATTACCATTCAGTTTCCCATCCACTATGTGGTCAAAAGTCTGTGTGCACCTGTCCCTCAGTACACTATTTGCTTGTTGAACATCCCTTTTCAAAACCCCGGGCATTACTATAGTAGTTGCCCATCCGTCTCTCCAGCTATGACTGCCCTTAAAACACTTTAAGATTTTTAAATGTGTCTTCAAAAATGTATGTTCGTTGAGCCTATGAGCATTTGTAGGGTCAGGTATCAAAATGATATGAAAAAAAAACTTGGAAATTGTGTGGTTAAGATCTGAGTTCTGTGCAGGCCAACTAGAGGGTTCCTCTAGTTGCACCCAGACGCTTTTTAACCACCTTTAAAAGCATTTAATTCCAATTTAGGCTTTTTTTTAACAGACACCCAAATCAAAGTAGTGAAATGCCAGAGAAGCTAAATTTCTTTCTAGTTCAGTGAGATCTCATTTGTATGGCATCAATATTTGTCATCCAACAAATCACTCATTTGCAGCTTTTTCACAAACCGTAGCTACAGTCATAGCTATGTGTGCGTAAGACTTTTCAACTGCCTAAGTTAAATTGCTTCATCTCATGCATTGTAGACTTGAGGCACATTACTGTAGACTTCTGTCATTTCTTGCGGTAGTACACGTGCTCCTGATACTTGCAGCAGTAAATGAAACTGAAGTGTGTGACAAAGCCCACTAGAGGTTAATTAATGCAGGAGAGCTTGGAACGCACATACCTGTGAAATGGGTTATTAACATAGTAGCTATTGCCCTGATGTGCGTGTCAAAGATGATTAATGGCTACAGTGGGGTTCCTACCATTCTGCATGTGTGCAGAAAGGGACTACAGTACTGAGGTTAGAACCTATACACATAGTCTATGGACAAATACACAGGCTACCTCCTCCATTAATATTTCATGTATTAAGATAACTCTCACTATTATTAGAATGTAATGCATTTTAACAGTTTTGTGTGTCGCTGTGACAAATCAGCCGCTCCCGCTGCAGTGCTCTCTAGATAAGTGCCCATATTTTAATTTAAAAACCTCTCCGGCTTATATTTAAATAGAAGCAGATTGATGTATCTGAATGTATGTCTTCTAGTTATAGGGTTGCTTTCCTATTTGAAAAGACATTTAGGGACATTTATTACCCAAGAGAAATGTGGTTTAAGCACCTACTATAGAATATCTTCACAGCAAGGCTGACAATAAAGACCTTTGTGTAAAGCCAAATGCCAAATAACCCATTTAGGTCTGGTTATGGATGGATTGGAGATAGGGAAGAGCAACACTTCTCAGGGTTAATAATTGATGTCGGTGTTCTTATTGGGAGGATTAAATCTGTACTTTGTCTTCTAAAGATTTGGGATCATCGGTAAAGGCAGTAATGGTAAATCTTTTCAATGGGCATCGGCAATAAAACATTATTTAGTGAACGTTGGAAAACGTAGATTCTTTTAGCTGTTGATGTCTCTATGTGACGCCCACATCCTTCAATCCTGTTGGCTGTAGGATTTAACCCATGATATATTCCTGAAAATAATCCATGACAACCAATCACAAAATATCTTACATTAACCTTTAAAACAAAGGTCTGTGCAATATTCTATGATGACAGCTAAATGTCGATTGGCTTTTATTGGTACCTCTACCTCCATACCAAAATAAACACCATTTCCTTGAATATTATATTGAGGATATGAGTAGACATGTTATCAGTAATACTGGATTGGACTGCAGAACAAACTCAGAGGCAGGAGGGGCAGATTCCTGAATTATGCCCCTAACTGACTTTGTAAGCACATAAAGAAACCGAAAAGTCTGTAACTACCATCCTTTGATTCTGCAACATATATACTGTATCTGTATATGAATAGGTTTGTTTACACTCATACAGTATGAATGGGTCTGAAGACCAAGAGTCCTGTTCATATCAACAATCAGTAGTATAAGAGGGATTTTGTAGACCTTATGGTAAATGAGCAGCTTGACAGGGTTGGGATCCAGGAACAGCAGCATTTTGACATGGTTAGGGCTGGGAAAGTAACAGCTTGCCTAACGAGGAGGGTGGAAGGAAAAGGAGTGCCTTGACATATCTAATAGCAGTTAGTCACCTTCAACTTGAAGACATTCCGCGGTCTTCAAAGCTGTTTCATCGGTTTATTTGAAAAAGCAGAATGGAAGGCTCCAAAATTTTTTACAACATTACAAGAAGTCCAGTTGAATGTAATTAACTACTACTAGACATACTATTACTCGGGTAAATGAGAACCTTCACAGACATGACTTGCTTGACCATGAAAGGGAGGTGGGAAGGGATCAGTTTGAAGGGAAAGGGGCCAGGAGATAATTGGCCCAGGACATGGAACAACTTCAGTCCACCCAAAACCTTTAGGAAAGGAGTATGAAGTGAAGGTAAATCTCCTCAACAAGAATAAAGACAGGTATATATATATATATATATATATACACACACACACACACACAAGTAATCCTCGAGGTATGGACATCCAACATACGGACGACTCCTAGATATAAACAGGGCTTCCCTGCTCGCTTGTGTGCAGGACGGAGGCTGGATGGGGGGATAGGGGCAGTTTGCATGACTTGCAGAATAAATCTTTTGCTAAACACAGCTGAGCAACATCTTGTAACTCTTTAATGACCAAAACAAATTCTGCAGTTGTTTCTTTTTGCATAATAAAGCATGGTTTTCTTCAAAAGTTAATGAATGTACAGGCTCCATAAAGTTTTTATTTTTTTGGCTTTGTTTTTTTGCTTTGTTTGTGATTAACTCACAGTGAGGATTTTGTACAGTAACTGACACCGTGCTGCCTAATAAAGGACATCTGTCCTAATTGCATTTATTAAAATAATGTACCTGTACCGACTTACATACAAATTCAACTTAAGAACAAACATACAGTCCCTATCTTGTATGTAACCCTGGGGACTACCTGTATGTGTATACTGTATATAAGTATATATATGAATGTATATATCTTCCGTGTTCTATTCCTTATAGTGAATACAATGGGCTTGCACTCTCCCTACTGGTGTATTATTTATTTTTATTACAGAAGATATAAAAGAAGTAGCAGACTTGCTCTTTCCGCATCAGGAGTCAGAAACAAAGATGAAAGATCTTGCCTAAAAGTATCATTGATGAAAACTTCAGAAATACCAGGAGATAGCTGATAATTAAACCTTCAAATGCTATCTAAAAGTTAAACAACACTTTAAGTGTACTTGTGCATAGACATGAACAATACATATGTACAATTTACATATTTAACAAGCAGTAAAAGAGCTTTAATAAAGGCATTCATGTTCTTTTTAGTGGGTTTAAATATGAAGTTATTAACTCTAGAAGATCACAACAAGGACTTCAGGTTCTGGCTTCAGTCTGTTTTTTACAATTGAGGGTTGACATCCATCTCTTACAGGAAACCATTGGTTCTGTGTACTCAAAATTGCAAATTAAATGTTTATAGTTACAGGAATAATGATGGTTTTTAAAGTCCCTTCACTTCTTGTCTTGAATCTGTATAACTTTAATGTGTATGATGTAAGCACAGGTACACTTTAAGGTGGACTGACCCTTTTCGATGGACAACATTCAGCTGACTTATCACTATTAGTATAAATGTAGTATGATGTAATTATAAGTTACCTTTTCACCTGTTTTCTCTAAATTAATTTGATCACCTAGCTATTTATCTTCAGTAGAAATAATGAAATACTCAATACTCATACTCAATACAGTCAATTATAATCCTGCTAGAGTATTCAAGCAAAAAAAAATAAAAGTTAAGCAGCAGACTATTAGAGTAAGCAGAGTTCATCTAAACACTAAATGATGGAATGTGAAAGCTACACAATATATTATTTAGGTCCATCATAATACATTTTTCTAGCAATTGCTCCTGGTCTCGGCATATGAAAATAGTCATTTATCATATAAAATGAGGCCATGCATCATAGGTTTAATGTCACGCAATGGCAACTATAGAGACAGGTAGACATATTACTGTGTACTGCATTTCCCTGAACTGCTGAAATTAAGCATGTTCTGTCTAACCCTCATTAGTAAAATCCAGAATGATGGCCAAGCTTTACAAAAAGAGGGCATACATTAAAAGGTAATATACATACAGTACAATATATATACTGTACTGTGTATACATACACAGAATACATAAATTTATACATACCAGTATGTTACCTGATGTATCAATTAATGACAAGCAGACTGGAGTGGGGGGTCCCATTAAATAAACACAGTTTAAAGGTATTTCATTAGTTAAAAATTTAAGCTGAACTCCAGCTCTCACATTTTTGCACAGTTGTACGGGCTTCTCTTCTATACTGAAATTGCTTTCCTACAGTGTTCATTGGAATCTGCAGCAAATCTAATACACTGTTGGGTGGACTTCTGATATCATCTTGCTTTTTCCTCCCCAGTCTGACTGTCCCTGGCCCACCCGTTTCTTTTATTGGATTTCAGTTCTTTGATTGTTAAATTGATATATATATATATACAGGAATGGACATAGGGAGGTGCAAAGTGTGCAGCTGCACAAGGGCCCCTGACCCTCCTCAGCCAACAGGGCCCCCACAAATATATATCAGTGTTGCTTGCTTTTTGCAGTGAAATATTGAATAGGCTCCAGGGTGTGAGATTGACACTCTTCCAAGCATGCTATAAATTACACACATTGACACATTGTATGACACGTCCTGTGATAGATCCTGTTGTGGTACCCATCAGGTCTCTTACCTTCTCTCTGTTTTATTACCTGACAGCAGAGGAATTACAGGAAAAGTGTTTTTATTGCTGACGTCAATTTAAATATAAACTCCAGACATCCTTCATACCCACTGTGTCTGCGCTGACACAAATCTAACAGACAATCCTCCTGATTCGGTGGCAATTTGGATTATAGGACATGCATTAGATAACCCAGACTTGTATATCTCAATTTCAATGTTCTGTTTCTTAACAGCTTGTCTCAGGTTAATGAAAATGTGGCCCAAGTTTTCTTTTTAGTTTGCAGCATTCTGATTTCAGACATAATTGAACAAAAATGCAATTTGTCCTCATGGCTTCCAATAATTAGCAGGGGCAGAAGAAGCCGGTTTTAAGTAACCGTTTTCTAACACTTCTCTCCATACCATGACAGCTAAGGAACTGCACCGGGAATGATTAATGGCGACCAATTACTTCCTTTAGGTAGACATTCTTTAATTCAAGTGTCAGATCGCATTGTCTGTTTTTCTCTGTTTTCTTCACTTCTAAATCTAGACAAGTTCTTTCAAGTCAGTGTAAACCAAATCACTAAAATCTAACATAGGCATTTTTATCATTTCAAAATGTAATCTTAATTCTTTCTGGTAATTTTAACTGGTAACCATGAAGGTCCTTGTTCATTTACTTACTGTTTTAGGGTAACAGCTCTCTGTTTCTGTGTCCCAATAGTTCTTATGCATTGTCATCCTGTTACACCGACTTCTGATAGAAATTAAAAGTGGAAATTACAGGCATGGTCCACTGTTGTCCCAGCCAGAAAACCCACCCTAAAAAAAGTAATCGTTGTAGCATTTGAACAAAAACGTTTTTCAAATGAGATAAAAAAAAGTTAAGAAGCAATGAAATCCAAAAATGAATAGGGGAGTATTATTGCTTTCTGTGTTCATTTACCTTCCCAGAAGGCACCAAAGCAGGTAGTAATGGAAATTCTCACTTGACGGAACAATTTCAACAAAACCTGTCCATCCTTTTCATGTCCTATCCAAACTTAAAGCATTTTTGGATAGTTTAGTATTTTATATATTTTTGTATTTGAAAAAAAAGCTAAATATGATTTATTGTTGTTGGTTGGAGTGGTACCTGGTCTCCAAATAGGATGCAGATAGGATACACTACAAACCAGAGGGTTAAAGTGTAACTAAACTAAAAAAATACTCACCTTTTCTTCCACAGATCCCTCGATCCCTCCAGGGTTTTTCTGGATTGGGTCCCGTGCTGTCTTGTAATCTGCTTTCTTCCCGGCCCAGAGGTATTGCCAGGTTCCGCCATCTTCTTTCTGTGTATTCTGGCTTCTGCCTAAGTCACCTGATCTCGCAAGCACAAGATCAGGTGACGTAGCCTGCTGTAAATGGAAAAAAAGAGTGCTGATCTCACTGTCCATGCATGAGATTGGTATATTTTGTCCCCCTGCACAGAAGTAGCAGCCAGAAGCCTCTGGGATGCATGACATGGGTATCAATTTGGCGATTAAAAATGTAATTTTGATAGGAATAATAATAAAAATAATGATATAGCTGCTGAGAAGTGTGCCTTAGAACATTACTACTCCCCGATGAAGAAGGCCTTAGACCCCAGAAATACGTTGGTTAAACTTCTGGCTTTTAAGTGACCAATCTGTGTTATATATTAGAATAAACATGTTTGTATTTTTCTCTTTCGTATTTGGTGCTTTTTTATTTATTTAATACTGTTACTAGTTTACAGAGTTTACCTTTGGTACATGCACAATCCAAACTACAAATGTTGAGTCATTTTATCCCTTTCAACCACTTGACAGTAAATATGCCTGTGCAGTGTAAGATTAGACAGCTTGGAATGGCTCCACCTTGGATCGCCCAGTCTTCTGCACACTTGGCCCTGTATCCATTATTCCAGATCAAACAGCTGAGCTATCTGTATAAAATGCGTATTGTAGCACAGTGATTCCCAAACATTCTTACATTACAATACCAGGATAAAACCTCAATCAATGAAAACCTGAGTTTCTGAAAAATGCTGATATTAGAAGTCCTCCTTTTAAAATGTTTTATTGTATGCAGTTTTTGTACATAGAAATTGTTGTCTTTGTTTTGATTGCTTCATTGGGCTACTTCTTCATAATTTAAATAAAATAAATAACTTACAATAAGGATTCATATTCTCTCTAGACTTTCTTCACTCAAAACGATCATGTTGGGTGAAAATTTAGAAAGTGTACAGATGTATCCCCATCGTTGAGGAGGTTGATAGTAAGTACTAATGGCCTTTTGCTAACAATCACTATTTATACACTATTACTGTATTGTATTATGCCCCTCTTCCCCCAAGATCTTTGCAGCCTATCCATACAACCATTGCCACCCAAAACAATCACAAGCAAGCATTAGGCAACAGTAAATGCAAACATTGGCACTGGGCATTGACAATATTTGCCCTGTTGCAGATATATGGGCACCACTGGCATTGCCACGCTCTATGTTCTGCTACAAATCTGTGCCCTGAACCCCCCATATTACACTAAAAAAGATCACTACTGTGTCCTATAGGATTTCTTTTATACAAAAAGCCTAAAGGTACAACGTTACATAAACACATAACATTTTAAAAGTGTTTGGATAGAAAATAATTGCACTTGGTCTCAGTGAATACATTATAACCTCACTTCAGTTTCAAGGTGATAAATGATCAAAAGATTTTACTTTAATTAGAATTGATTGCAACACATCAGATCAAAGTGCCAGTGTTGGTTATGGACTATAAGAATTGAAAGGGGAATATAGCAGAGAATTGTTTTAATATATTTTTTTTTATCTTGCTGTGTGTGATCTTGGCCAGGTCATTTAATTTTGAAATTGTAACTCAGGTTCAGTTTAAAAAAGGTAACGCAATGTGCAGAATCCCAGAGCAATCACAATTCACCTCCATCATTTTAGAGTCATTGCAGCAATGAAAAAATGAGCTGCTGATTGGTTGCTATGAGTTAAAGCACATTGATCTTCACTGTGGTTAAACACCAAGTACATATTGGGCCTGATTTTTTAAAGCTCTCCAAGGCTGGAGAAAATACACTTTCATCAGTGAAGCTGGGTGATCCAGCAAACCTGGGATGGATCTGGTCTATGATTGAAAACATTTGCTAACCAATAGCAAATGACTTTTAGGAAATCCATTCAAGGTTTGTTGGATCACACAGCTTCACTGATGAAAGTGTATTCTCTCCAGCCTTGGAGAGCTTTACTAAATCAGGCCCATAGTATATATTTCTGTTACAGTTTCAGTATTTTGTGCTGGTAACACACAATTACCAGAATTTCTGTATGTTTCACACCAGCAAGTAAATAGCATGAGAGTTAAGATATCATTCCCAATATATATATATATATATATATATATATATATATATATATATATATATATATATATATATCATTTTTCTTGTTCTTTCTCTGTATTGAACTAAAACATCATGAAATTGATACCCACAAACAAGAGGTAGTTATGCTGCAATATATACTTCTG
Organism: Pyxicephalus adspersus; assembly: GCF_032062135.1. NCBI lineage: Eukaryota > Metazoa > Chordata > Amphibia > Anura > Pyxicephalidae > Pyxicephalus > Pyxicephalus adspersus. Next base: position 44,707,086 of record NC_092868.1, read on the forward strand.
TAATAACACAGAAACACAATTATTGTGGAAAGAAAAAGGATTGATTTTACAAAATACAATAAAGTTGCCCAGTAAATAATAATTACAGATTTCTTTCCAAAAGTTATTCTTGCTGTAATTGTTTCTCTTTAAAGTTTATATTGCTCTGTAAAATGTTACAGTACAGCCTTGTTATCTATTACCCCCGGTGTTTGCTGACTTTCCCTGAATACATAATAACCTGTAATACAGTACTATATACAGACTATATTGGTTTGAGGCTAGTTTTACTTTTTTCAAGTTTAGACTTTTGTAATTATAATTATAATATAATTGTAATTATATATATATGTTGGTAGTTGTTTGCCGCCACTGGCAGATTTGCAGATTTGCTGCTCAAGTTCACAGCCTATATTGGCCATCCAGAACTCTGGCATTGTATCCCAATGTATGTTTATATTTATATTATTAAATCAAGCTGCTATCATGTGCATACTGCAGACGACTCATTATTTTAGATATGATGTGACTTAAAATTATATTGGTTCATTTTATGACTCTTAAGCTGCGTACACACTGCCAATTTTTGTCGTTGGAAAGGATCTTTCACGATCCTTTCCAACGACAAGGGAGTGCACGATGCATGAACGGTGCTGTACATACAGCACCGTTCATGCTCTATGGAGAGGGGAGGGGGAGAGCGACGGAGCGGCACCCTGCTGCGCGCTCTCCCCCTTCCCTTTCATTACGATCGGCTGTCGTCCATCGTCCATGGATCCGGCAGGTCGGTCGTCCGGACGATGGACGACACCGACTGTACACACGGCAGATTTTCGCCCGATAATTGGCCGATGCCGATTATCGGGCGATAAAAATCTGACGTGTGTACGTAGCTTCAAACTGACCCAGGTACTTTCACAATGTGCATTTATTTACAAACTCCTTGGGGCATATAGATAAAGCAGTGAATTGGACATTTACCAAACATTAACTGCAGCTAAATCTTCCAGGTGCATGTGTTTTAAATGATTGATTTACCACCAAAACATGTTTGGTGAAATTCATATTTAAAGCTTTAAAAATAGACAACCTTTATTCATATTATCTGATGTTTTCATTCTGCTACATTCTGTAACATCATATAGGTTTTCTGGAGCTGTACACAACTACTTTCCTTTTTACTTATTTTTAATTAACTTATTTACTTCACTGGAATATAAAAAAGCCCATGGATGTAAAATAATTGAAACATCCATTTCCTCCTAAAATAGCATTGATACATTTGCATCCAACTGACGAATTAAAAAAATTGAATATGTGAATAGAGTGGGAATTGTGTTGCTTTTATGTCTTAGATACCATATTCCAACATTAAGGCAAAGCTTTTGGCAGTCTTAAGAAGGAGAAAAAACATGTCCCTTCCAAGTGCGAGCCTTTCTAGAAGACAATGTCCTAAAAAAACAGCAAAAGCTCGACAAAATGTGTGCGACCCCCTATGGTGTTAACACAAGGGGTGACTAAACTCACAGAAAATTAAAGAGAAAAATCTAAAATGCTCCAGGTCACTTCAATACAAATATGCAAACAGCATTGTGGTTTTGAATAATTAAACAACAAAGCTAAGGTTTGAGCTGAAGGCATGTGTCAATCATGCTTCATGTTTCTCCTCTAAACTATCTCACTGTGAAATAAACTAATGCTGCGCTTGCTTAACACTGACAGTGGGATGAGTAAACAAACAAAGGCTTTAAAAAGAATAGATTTTGGGGACAGAATGAAAAAGATAAAGCTTAAACTAGATGTAAACTCAATCTTTAAAATCCTATATAATTTATAACAGTAAAAGACGACACATTCAGGGGTCAAATTCACCCTTCATCAGGGCTACAAAAACAAACACATAAATGAAAATTCACATGGAGTCACCATGTTGGTGTATTTTCTCTCTGTATCAGGTTTCCTTCCAGAATCATACTGATAGCTTAACAGGGTCCCCCAAAAAATTGGACTAGTCTATGGTAACAACATATGAATTTTTAAGTATAACAATCACCCCTATAGGATTGACTGATGTGGGCTCTACTTAGTGGTGTGGAAAACAACAAGGTTCGGTTTCTATTCAAGCTGGGGGTTAATAAAATATGAGTGAGAGTTGACGAGTTGGTTAAGAGGGTAGAAACATGCTAAATGGCCACAAACTAAAAACAAATATCTGGAAAGTATAGGCTCCTTATTTATTACAATATTAAGTCCTAGGTCTCTGAGCACAGGTCTGATACACAGACTGCCTCCTGGAGGGGTGTAGCCCTGACACCCCAAGTCTTCTGTTGGGGGCAAGTCCAATACTTAGCACCCCAATTCACTGTATTCCCAAACACTATTTTCCATCCCAGTTCCAATCTTAGTAGACCCAGTCCAAGAACTCTTTCAGTAGGCCTTGACCAGACCTTATAGAGAACCTCCAGGTAGACCCAAGGGTGGGATCACTTGAACCACACAGTTATTTGCACTTACAGGTCTCATTTACACATTAATGTCCCCATGTATTTATACACTACTCTTAGGGAATTTGGGACTTGTCAGTCTAGCAGAGGATCCCTACAGTATAGAAATTTGATTATGACTGAAAGATATGGCCATGAACTCTGTGATGTACTGCAGAAGATGTCAATCCTATATGTTGTAAATGAATAAATACTGGAAATATGTGGGTTTCAGATTCTAAGTATGCAGGTTTTAATGTATTTTTATCATGTGGTTAAACTCCATGAACATATGTCTTCTTTCAACATGAGTAACTATGTAATTATGTCACTATAACAAAGTATGAATCATATATGCAAAACATAAAGCCACCCATTACGCTCAATCTTCGATTTATTTCTTCTCACAGAATAATTTTGAGCTATTTTAAGGCAACTCTAATGCCCTAGAAAGGAGACTTACCTGCCAGGATCAGAAATGTGTAAATACTTTGGCTGCCTCTGAATTGGATTCTGATTCCTGAGAGACCTGAATGACTCCTGATTAATTAATATTTTGTATAGGAAATGTTTAACTAAAAATGAGAGATGCTTGTCTTTGTATAATGATTCGACGCTCCACCAAAGGCTCTCAAAATGCTACAGTTAATTAAAGATTACAGTGGCCCAGATGGGGGATTTATTCTGTCAGAGTTTTATTTCAAATTAAAAAGATAAAATTCAGGTTAGAAGTTTTTCCTTAGCAATCCTTCGTTTTGTACAAACAAAAAGTTTCCAAACCTGTATTTATTTCGAGAATGGATGTTTTCACCAGGAGAGATTTTGTGTGTATGCTTTTCTTAAGCTACTCCTTCTAAACCCATTTTCTTCCCAATTGCAAAATGTAGAGATTGAGAAGGATAACGGTTTGTATTTTGCGACATTCTGGAATGTTTGTTGAAGGCTCTGCTTCCCTTTCTCCCATAGCTTAGATAATTTGTAACCTAATACCTAGTTACTGTCGAGAATAGCAAAATGAATGAAAGTAATTTTTAGTATAGTCAATGTCTAGGTTCTACATTTTGAAGAATTCTTTCACTGGCTAAAAGGTAATTTTATGGTAAATTTATCTATCATAAGGTTTCAGGGATAAATGGAGAATAAGTACAATATGATATTTTGATGGTTATTATTTTATAAATTATCTTCCTTTTCTTTACTTTGCCCTCTTCCACCTGCAAAACCAGGGCTCATACTTACAAAAACAAAGCTTGCCAATGCCTATATAGCTAAAAAATCTGAATTACAGGGAGAAATATTTTTAACCCCTGCAGTAGGTCCTCATCCCTCCAGCTCACATATGTTCCATACTGAACAGCCCTCAGTGTTTCCCTACTAACTCTAAGAAACAATTGTGGTCTTTGTTAAAGCTCTCCAAGACTGGATAAGATATCATGGGAGGACCTGGGTGACCCAGCTAACTTAGAATGCATCTGGTCCAGGACTGAAACTATTTCTCAACTAATTGCACATGATTTTAGAAAAATGATTCCAGTTTGCTTGATCACCCAGGTTCTCCCATGATAGTTTATCTTTTCCAGTCTTGGAGAGCTTTAATAAATCATGTCCAATTTGTCTTCGTTCTATAGCATCATAATACACTGTAATGCCATTTCATAATTGCAGACATCTATCTTGCACATTTTCTCCTATAAACAATGGCATTCATTTTAATAATTTATAATAGCCTTTGCATGTTAATCACAGTAGGATTATGGGATACTATTGATTGAAGAATGTTGTATTGATTGCACCGGGGATAATTGGCAAACAAAATTCCCCATCAATACTTTCCACCAACACTCGAGGATTAGAGATGTATTTACACACACATTTACTAGAAAAATCGACTTTTTTATTGTGGATACCCTAATGCTTGGAGGATTGTTGGATATAGATAAATCAATGGGTGAATAAATTGGGCTTGCTATAACACCTAGACAATAAGATATTCAATCACATTCATTAGTATTTATATCTAGAAATGATTGAGCAGTTTATTGTTATGCAGGTTTGCAATCATCACCCAGCTGTCCAATACATAAAGTGTAATCCCAAAGATAAGGCTCTCATTTTACAACGTGAATGAAATTTGTAAATCTCAAATGAATCCACGGACAAGCATACCTATCCAACTGTGTGAGTTATGTGACTTGATCCTTATATCTATTCCATACAGAACACATATACTGTGGAAAACTTGCTTTGGATGCAGGAGAGGGATTTCCCCTGCAGGCAACCTGCTGTCTCCCCCATGCAGACTACATTATAAAATATTGCCAGTGCTACCATGTTTCTTACCCCCACCCATAACATTTAGGCCTGCATTAGATGTTTCATATAAATGGTGATACCAAAGGAGAATAATGGGAATAACACGCAGCACAGGCTTTAGCTAGCACACAGTGACCCCATGATGAGCTCTGAAAAATTGATAGAGCAGCTGCAGTGTTTGCTAAGCAGAGTCAGGTATTTCACTCAATGGTTTCTCTTCTTGCTTGTAATTACTTTATAACTGTACAGGTTTTATCAATAAAGCTGTTTAATCACCACAAAGCAGTGCAATCAATGCAAAAAGTGTTCTACAAATTCCACTTATGTTCTAAGATAGAAAACAGTTTTCTGGGAGGAATTAGGGATGTGCACCAATATTGTCATATAGTAATTAAAACCTATAAGCCCAAATATAATGGATTTTATCATTTAAATGTAATGCAGTTTATGATTCCTTAGATGTGATAGTTGCATTGGTTTTCATTTTCCGGGCTAAGGGCATTTCAGCAAGTAGAGAATATATTTTTCACTCAGCAAGGCAGGAAAAAACGTTAACAAGAATACTAATGCAGCCACTACATTTACAAACAGGGCAGCTACAACATAATAATGATATACAGAGCTTTTGCTTTCAGGTTTACATATGCAAGAACATGTTCTGTTTTCTTTCTAAACCAAAGTTCAAAAATAATCCTCATTGGATACTTTAGGTAACAAGACATTTTCCTTTTAGGACAAATGCCCTTAGATGATATTGTTTTTGCAAATTTTGTCTTTGTTTATGACTTTGAAATACCTGCAAGGTAGTTTAATGGATTAGATTATAAGGGATAAATTGTAAAAGACGCTAGGCCAGACGGTAAAACACTGTGTCACGTTTGAAGCATTCTTGCCCAGACAGACAGAATGAAGATATATTGTGAATGGGGATTAAACAGAGACATGATAAGCAATGAATAATGGGGGGAGGAGGAATAATTTTTGTTTGGACAGAATATTATACAACGACCTTGACTGGTAAAGCTTACACCCGTCTTCAGCCAAACGTAAATATATAATTATAAGAATTTATCATTGCGATGTTCACTTATCTTGGGGACACACAGTCCAGTATTCTGCTTGGTCTCTTTACACAGTCAGGCCTGGATTTACATAAGGATCCAAAATGCCAAGACTTAGGTCAAGTGGCAACTTTTCTTCTGCTCCCCTTCCTCTTCCTCAGAAATACTGGTCTTGATTTATTAAAGCTTTCCAATACTGGAGAAGATGGCTTATCAAGGGTGAACCTGGGTGGTCCAGAAAAATTGAAATGTATTTCTTAAAAATAATTTGTTCTTAGTTTTGCAAGTCCATTTCTGATTTTCTAGATTACCCAGGTTTACCCATGATGGTCTATATTTTGCAGTCTTGAAGAGCTTTAATAATTCGGGCTCCTAATTCAGTATTTTCCTTTTTGTTATATCAAGAGATCAGTATAGCCCATGCTGTACTTCCAGGTTGCTAGAGCTTTAGGTCTCATATACCAACCTATACTTTACAAATTGCCTATCAGTTGTATCTGAAACATAAAACCACTGAGCTACATGATGGCCTTTGGCATTCATAAAACAATCTTTCTAGCAAACAGCTGATTCACTCCTTTTAAAATAGCATATATCATATATATTCAAGTATAAACTTGTATATATTTTTTTCCCTCTCAGAATGCCATTAGGAAAAATAAATTTGGATTGTAATGTGGTAAAACCACTAAGGAGTGCTGTGGTCTCACGTACAGTGTGTAACAAACTTGCTGTTTGAGACGTGTGACCTATGGCTTACAACCATACACAAAATATCATTTTTTTAAAAAAGTGACCCATCATAAACAATTTAAGTACAAAACCTTTTTACCTGTGTAAAAGGGGAAAAAGATATACAGACTGAGTCCATATGATCTTTATTTGTTTCCTCTTTTAAATCAATGTTTTTAAACATCATTGATGAATTTATTCATTTTAATTTTATTTGCATTTCTTTTGATTACTGTCTAAATGTTGGCAAAGACAGCAGCACTTTGTGCTCCAGGTTTACACTCGAGTCAAGGCAGTTTTCTGTATTCTCAGGTATAAATAGGTACCTCCGTTTATTTACAATTAGGTTTATATTCAAGTATATTCGGTATTAACAATATTATCATTAATAAACAGGATTTATTTAGCGCCAACATATTACGCAGCGCTGTACATTAAATAGGGGTTGCAGGTGACAGACTAATACAGACAGTGATACAGGAGGGGAGGACCCTGCCCCAAAGAGCTTACAATCAGCAGGTCCCATAATATGTCTCTTCTGCAACAAAAATGTTTAATTTCAAGAACAATGAGACTGAAAGCAGAACTACCTTCTAACTGGTACCGACGTTACAAGACATTTTAAATTAAATTTCTGCAAAAGGTCTAAAGTTTAGCTGAAATGCCAGGAAAAGTCCTCTGGGGCTTCTGTTTTATACACGATGATGAATTTGTGTTAAACTTTAAGTCCATTTGTTTTATAACTCAAATGACTGTGACGCTAATACCGCTGAAATCCTAAGCAAAGAACAAAATGCATTTGGAACAGTCAAAGTAGAAAATGAATTGGTAAAAGTAGACATCCCTTACAGCTTGTTGCTATGATACTACTCAGTTAAGGTTGTAAGTTAAGTCTTGAATGATCCAGGAAGATAACAAGGGCGATATAAATGAGAATTTTCCTTTATGAAAGAGTGAAGAAGGATAATGAATACCCACAGTGGCCATTAGGGAACATATTTTAAAAAGCAATAAATATATTAATCACCAAACTTTCCCTGCAGGTGTATCCACCTGGTGCATATAGTTTAAATTACAGTGAATGGTTGGTAATTTCAGATTCACTCCTTTATATATATTTTATTCTTGTGGGGTATCACTCTGCTCAGGGGTGGATATAGAGTGGTGCAAAGTGTGCTGCTGCACAAGGGCCAAAAAACTCTCTTGGCGGGGGGGGGGGGGGGGGGGGGGTAAGTCTGCACAGGAGCCCACTGTTGGCCATTGCTAATTTCAAACTTCACCAAAGTAATCTAAATATGCTACCAAAATAGAATCCAAATGCTGCATTCTACTGCAGCTACATTAGTTTTTGGTAAACTGCAACACAACTGGGAGCCAAGGAACTGGACCATTTCACCAAAAAAGTCAAGGAATAGAAGCTGTAGGCATAAAAGGATGGGAGCATTACATAAGAGATTTGGGTTTTTTTAATGCTACCTTATAAAAACTGGTAAAGTTGATGTAATCCCAAACCATGAACCCCTCCTATTTGGTGATTTTGTATGTAGAATATTCAACAGGAAAGGTTTGTATTGGTTCACCTACTGATTTTTCTATATACTCTTGTGAGCTGATAACTTCCTGTGCTCTCTGATTTTGCTGATCAAAATTATTCACAATATTCCTAGCTACCTTTGAGTTCTACATAGTTATTGTTTTTAGGTTTACATACACTTTAAACATCATTTGCAGTAATGGAAAGGTACAAAGGCAGCTTTGCAAGGCATAATCATATAAGAGTGCTAGAAGTTTTTGATCATACATGGAAAAATCTGAAACCATTCCATTTTCTCAACAGATAAGGGAAATGTCCTGTGGGATTTCCTAATGCACAATTGAGAGTATATGGACTTACCAGCAGTATACTTACTGGCATATACTTACCAGTATATGGACTGGTTACCGGCATCAGCAGCAGACTGCCCAGATTGAGATTTCATATTTTGATGATTGTGTTTTCTTCAGTTACAACAAGGAGCCACTAATATTAAAACCCTGCCATCAGGGGCAGTTATGAAGTTTGGGTACAATATACACACACATACCGCTCTCTATACCTCTACCATTCTGTCTTTTGGAATTCTGGGGAAGGTAGGGACTTCTGGCAATAGTCCATTTTGACCCCCTAAATCTGCTCCTGCCTGTGGTGTATGGGATCTGTCTACCTAGAGTTATTGCACTCCTTTATGAGGAATTAACCCATGCAGCCCCTTTTAACATAGGAATGTCTTTCAATGCATAATATTAATATTATTAATATTTAAAATACAACAATGCAGTTATATGCTTAGGTAGAACCATTATAGTAAAAACAAATGTCCATTGGTTGCAGCAGGTGCCTGGACAGCTGGTGTAGGGGAGAGACAGATGTGCCAACATGTCTGGATGGTGATTATGATATAATGTACGCTGACTTGAAGAGGTACTTTTAGGGTATGCTTGAAGGATTCATGGCTCAGAGCCTGATTGATGTGGTGTAGAAAACATAGGTCCTAATGTTCATTGTATAAATATGTGCATAGAATATCTGCAAATTTGAAAACACAAGCCACCTACCACCATTGCTTCTTTCCCATGTTTCTTTTATGATAAATTGTGTTGCATTATTAGGGAAGGAAACTAAAGTGACATAATTCATTAAGTCAATATAATGAATAAGGTCCTGAAGCTCGTCAGTGAATCTTTGAAAAAGATTTTTCAAAGAATGCTGATGAGGACCTATATAGACAAGAAAACTATTTCTAGAAAGCTGTTCAATCATTAATTCAACTGTTCAAACATTCCATGTTCTCTGTATTGCACTAGATAATAGATCAGAGTGTTACCAATGTAGAAGGGAAATATTCATTTAAACAAACCAATAGCCATGAAATAGGCCTTTCCAATCCCTATGGAACAGTCGGGACCCATTTGATCTTCGATTTTCCATTAATTTTTTGATATTGGACTAAATGACCCATCACTAGGACTGAGCCCTGTCACTGGTGGGCATGCTGAGCTCTAAAAGATATTGTCTCTGCTAGAAGAGGATAACTAACAGTCGGTAGTGTGAGGTTTTCTGCACATTTCTAAGCAGGTTGCATTTGTATACAGAACACCTTTAGTAATACTGGTCCTCTAAGATTGAAAGAGCTGAATTCCAATAAATGAAGAGGGCAAGGGACAGTCAGGCTATGGAGTTGGGGGTAGATAATACTGGATGTCCTACAGGCAGGAAATGCAGGGGGACCGTGTGCATTGAAATCAGAGTATGCAATCTTGGTACATGAGACGAGCCTGTACAACTATGCAAGACTAAAATAAAAGCAAGGCTAGAGTTCAGCTTTAGGAAACCCCTCATGCAGGAAGTAATTAAAATAAACCAACACATGTAATAATCACATTCCACCTACTCAGATATGCATGCAAATCTTCGAGTAATGACACTTTATGAAATAAAGGGCTTGCCTAATGTACATAAGCCGAGGATTATTTCTGAACCAGGCAGATGGTGGCTTCATGGATATAGCCAAAAATAGGGCATGCTAGAATGCGTAATTCTTTCTAGGAAGCATCCATATGTATTGTATGTGTAGGATAATTATACCTGTAAATGATGAAATATAATTTTTTAATGAAGAAATCATAAAATTCAGTTGTTAATAAGCAAAGCAAAAGTATTTGTGAGACTTTTTGGATTTGTAGCAGGAAATAAAGCTTCTCTTAGACAATGTCATACTTCTGTGGGGGTCCTAACAGAATAGCACACAATGCAATTCCACTAGACAGCCATCTCATTAATGATGAGATACTAGAGGAACAAACATGTAATCAATATCTTTTATCCCCCCCCCTACCCCCCAAAGAAAAAATAGAAAACATATTCACCTTAGTCCAGAAGCGGCATTGGAGAGAGTGATGTCATGTTCCCAGATCCAGAGTTAGGGAACCTTGTCATTCCCAGGATCTGGCCTTTAAGCCAATTCACACCAGCTGCCTAAAGCACTACAAAGTATGAAAAATTGTGCATGTGACATTTTTAGCAGTGTACCACAATACATGGTAGTATTACACAAAGTGGTTTGGGGTGCCATTTAGAAAAGATATAGAATCAGTTGGGGAATAGAAAGGGTTGAGGTACCATTGAGAATGTGTTACTGGAACACATAGGTATGAATGGGCGCTATAGTATATTGGACCATGCTTTTTTAACACCCAGTGGGGTTGTATGCAGGCAATTCCTCAGAAAGTCAAGCTTTTTAAAAGAATGGTCCAACTTTCCTACCACAAGGTCATATCTATCCTGCTCCCCTCAACATGTAGCAGGAGTGTTGCTGATAAAAGCAATGTAGTTGTGATCATCTAGAGGGAATTTGGACTGCTGGAGATCCATAGCTACGTCTTCTTCCCTGCTTACAATACCAAAGCATTTTCCTATTCTGCATATTTCTCTCATCTTATCTAAATCATCTGGGTTTTTTTTGGTGTTTCCATAGTGATTTTACATTCCACATTGATAAATGATCAAAAACATTGGAATATGATACCTGAGGCTGTTCTTTGCGATACTCAAGGTGCCAAGATATTAAACTGCAGTTCTTAAAGAGTGCTTATTGAATTCAATGTAGATTGTATAGATTTTGTCTGCGGTACATTGGCTGGAGGCAGGTAAACAGATTGATAGAATCTTTGTGTTTGGAAATCTAAACCTTTCCTGTAGAAATTGTTTCCTCTTTATTTAGTAACAATCTAATATGGCATGTGAGTAGTAAAGTTACAAGGCAACAGGAAGAAAATAAACTTGAACAAAAGGTGCCAAAGGCCAAACATCTTTGGCCTGAGCTTTAATACTGTATTGGCCTCCATTATGATGGTCAGCAGAAGGTGGAGTCTGGACTACATTTGGAAGCCCAGTGGAAAAGTTGCTTACGTATTTCTAATTAACATATTTATGTAGCACCAATATATAATGCTGGGTTTTATGAGTACATATTTATTTCTAGTTGAAGTCCCCGCCCCAGAGGAACTTACATTCTAATTTGTTTGTTCTGAAACCTGTTAAAGCTGAACTCCATGAAAACAGCTAATTTCACTGATAATAAACATACATATGTGCTACTTTGCTGGCCAAAGGATGTGTATTTCTGTCCATTCAGTTTTATAATTTATATATCTCCCCCATAATACAAATCCCTGAAGATTATGGTGTACACAAATGTTAGAAATAAGAATGAATGACTACTCCTCACAAGGTTGGATGCCAAATCCCAATTATATATAAACACAAATGTTAATGGGTTTCACATGCAAGGAATTTGCATTTTATAAATAAAACCACTTTCTTTTCTTGTTTTTGAGATGCCTGAAAAAATCCCTTAATGGGCAATGCGATACCCATTCAAGTTTGTGTTTATGGATTTACATTTACCTTTTTGTAGATGTCCTGTAGCACAAACAGGCCCAAGGAACCGGTCACTGTTGCTTTGCCCAAAGCCGCCATCTTTGCTGGGTCCAAAACCTCTTTGGCCACTGGACCACTACTGATAATGTAACACCTATGTGTGCACATAACACTGTCTATGGCTTCTGAGTTTATCTATGTACCACATATAGAGCTCGGCTTTACACTGCAAGGCACATGTGGTGTGCAGTATAGGCAAAAGCAAAAAGCCACCGTGAACCAGGGAAACGGAGACTTTGCATGTCCCTTCTGACAAAACCCCCCACCTTTTGGTAACTTTTTCCTTTATTTTGGATTTAGTACTGCTTTAATACACAAAGGATAAATAGTTAAATGCACAAGCGGGCTTTTTTAACACCATGGGCTCTATTTATAAAACAGGGAATCAGATATTCCCTCAAACATTACCTCTTCTCCAGGTCCATGTGTTTTAATGGCAGAGAATGTATGAGGGAATGTCAGGTTCCCTGTTTTATAAATAGAGTATAAACAGAGTCTCCCTAGGTGGACTTTCAATGGCGCCATTTTCAAAGACATCTATGAATCAGGGGAATACAACTGGGGAGTAAAGAAGGATAGAGATATCTGTAAGCTTTGCATTCAGAGTTCCATATTTTGTCTGCGGTGTACATACTGTAGTGTATTTCTTGTTTGATGCAGCAAAGCTTTACAATTTGTTTGGCCTGCAGCTGTGTATGTTATACAGTGCTATCACACAATGTGTTATAAATCACTGTGGTTATGTAACATCGGAATCCATGAACTCTAAGAACCAGGTGAATTATTTCACTCTAGTAACAAGCCCTATTCATTCACACACTGGAATCTAATCAAGTCAAAGCAACCCTTCTGCTTTTAAATGTGTATTTATGTCAGGCTGTCCTTTGGCATCGCCCGCTGGCATCATGCTATGCTGTTAATTACTGTCCTTGGCTGTGGTATTCCTTAGCGATAAATTTCTGTTTATTTTTCATTCGTAAGAAGGAGGTCTATTAATGTACACATTCTGCAAGAGTTGCCATGACTGCATGGGCAATGCCAAGGCAAATCCAGCCTGCTTATATCAGGAGCTCTCTTAGGGGAATGACAACACTCTTCTTCCTGTGTTAAAAATAGACTCTTACACTCACCTGTACAGTGTAATCACACTCGCTGGGAACAGATTGTGTGTACTGGTTTGGAAACATGCCAAAAGGCTCTTATGTCTTTCTGTTGTCGTTTCCCAGACTTATGCTTCATTTTGCTTTGTTATTACATATAGCATGTCTTTATGTAACTATATTAGTGTAATTTTTACAGCTGAACTGCAGATTTAAACAGATGCACGGCTTCCTTTCCTGTGCTTTGATTACTTACTGTGCAAACTGAATGGATCCCATGGATGAGAAGCCCATCTTATTTCCTGGCTGATGGACATCCAACATACCTAGCCCTCTCCTTCCCAGCCTTGCTGTCCCTGGCCTCTTCTTTGGATTGCATTGCTTTTATTAATAAAGGCCCAGCGTGGGATCTGACCATTACCGCTTCCTGTTTTCAGTAGGCTATGTTCATTATTCTACCATCCTCTCCTACCAGCCATGATTTGCCTGCATGGTCTAAAAAAGCAGATTTGGTTATACCTTTGACAAAACACCTTCCAGGGGTTTTTCGTAATTGATTTAGCATTAGGATGCTGCTATCGTATTCAAGACCTCTTGATAATTTTACATAGTCTAAAAGAAATTATGTATTGGAAACAGAAAGGTTTTAGTTCTAAAATGTAATTATCATGTTAATGAGACTGGGCAAACTATAAGCTCTTTATTTTTATTCTGCAAGAAACACTTGCAAAATAAAGTTAAATGAGTCAGAGAACTAATAAAAACTTAAAATGGGTCACTGTTATTTTTTACAAAGTTACGTTACTACTGAATGTTGGGCATAGCTCCTAGGTTGTGCAAAGGGAGCAATTTGTATAGGAGACAAGGAGGGAGATGGGCCCATTGGTTGGTGGTAGTAGGGCATCCTAAGTTGAATGTGTTGGCTCCATTAGGTGGTTGCAATACATTACAGGCGGGGTCAAGCTTTCTAAATGCCATAACTCTCGAGCACATACAATGCTAAATCGGAGGAGGGTGTGTGATAGCCCATAAGATTAGTTGTGTTCTGGAGTTCATTGATGGTTGGCATTAAACAAGCCAAGGAGCATAGGTTTTCCATGTATGTGCGGAAAATGTGGAAAGGGAGTGCAGCCATTGGAAAGGGTTGCAATACACAATAAATGTTAATATTATAGTCAGATCAGGTCTCAAGGAGCAAACTGTGGTCAATATTTGCACTCTATTGGTACTTCAGGCTCTGGGGACTTTAGGTCATGTTAGAAGGAAAGGTAAACCACCAAGACAATTTTCAATGGCCACCAGTTACCATGCTCAAGGCTGTCTAAAAGGTTAAATATAGATACTCCATAAATCATTTGATGACAGCCCTCCTTTAACAAAGAACATTTTAAAACAAACAGACTAATAGCTTTAGGGAATAATGACTTTTCCCCAATCTTTTCACATATTGCCGTCTCAATATAAAACTCTTGTGGGCATTTGTAATTGGGTAAGTTTATCTCTTAACATCACCATTATTAAACTCCTTGTATTATTATTCAACAGTCCTAGCAGCAAAAGTGTAGCTTGGCCCAGGAGATCGCCTTGTGGTTAAATTAGCTTCTGAATTCATAAGCAGGGGGATGTGCGGCTTACGTTGTAAAAAAGAATTAATTCCGCACAGATTTGCTGATATCCCTTGCAACACAACTGCAGGCAGAATAATTTGCTACAGTACCTTAAAATAATGAAATAAGTCACAAAAAATAGATAATCGTTATGACAATGAATGGTTAATCCCTTCTTGCTGCCCAGGGGAGGTGAATTAATTTTTCCATTTTTTTTCTTCCATTCCTGAAAAATGATTACTAAGTGAAAAAGAAGCTTTTCTCTAATGGCTTTAAAATGTTCATGGGAAATGAATGTATATGGAATATGAATGGCAGAG
Source organism: Pyxicephalus adspersus (assembly GCF_032062135.1). Classification (NCBI taxonomy): domain Eukaryota; kingdom Metazoa; phylum Chordata; class Amphibia; order Anura; family Pyxicephalidae; genus Pyxicephalus; species Pyxicephalus adspersus. The sequence continues at coordinate 44,722,160 of NC_092868.1, forward strand.
GTGATTTGAATTATAGTAAAACTCTGTATTTACCCTCTGGCATTGCAAACTATGCGTTTCCATAGAGAGTGCTACATGTGCCTAGGAAAAGTACACAGATAGCAATATTTTCAAGTGATGTCTCGTGGCAATTTACTGCTGATATTTAAAAAGAGTGCAAACAGGAACATATTTTGCCACCAATACCAGCCCATTGGCATTCATTATTCCCTTTCAGACCCACACTGCAGAAATGACAGCTGGTTGTTTGCGTTTGCCAACCTGTAGCATGGTCTTCATAAATAGGACTCAACTAAACTGCAGTGATGGAGTATCCATGAGCTCACCGCCTATCAATGTCTTTGCTCCAGTGGTATGAATAGGCACCAGGGATGTTCATTCATCTCAGCATATTCCAACACTGGGGGGAAGATTCCTAACAAGAAGGTGAAGTCTAATAATAAAATGTTGAGGTCGGAGTGGACAGCTGGCATAGCTGAATCGTGAGTGACTGGTATAAGTACCACCACTACTCTCTTATCTTTAACTTTGACTCATAAAGCTCATTGATAATGGACAAAGCTCATTGATAATGGACATTTGACTTGTTTTTTTTATAAAAGACACCAGTCTATATCAGTATGCCCAATTTAGCCAATCATTGCTTGTTAATTGCAGACGTATGCTAAATTCAAGCAAATAATTCAAGTTTTTTTTCCTGATAAATCAGCTTGATTCCTATGACGATAGAGTGTATTTGTCATTCTGAAAAAAAATATGGTAAGCATAAATACAAAAACCCTTTTTTCTAAAGAGAAGCACAGGCCATCCACTATAAAATGGCAATATTTATCCAAAAACTACCAGGCTTTCAAGGATGTCAAAATGCCAGATATGCCTACCTGAGTTATTGCAAAGGGAGTAATAGTGGCAGCCAGACAAGCAGCATTTTCACAAGGAGAGGTCCACAATATCAGCTTCCTTTAACAAGCTCCAGCTTCCTGTTAGCTGATCAGTTGTGTCAGAACATGTTGATTGTAGCTTCACTGCCCTGGTTCTCCAGGCTTTTACTATTTGCTAAAAATGGTTCGATATACCATGTGTATCGGTTTAATGAGAGTCAGAAAGCGTATTTACAGCGAAGGTAAGCCATATAGCAAAGTGTGCATTTACAAAATGTGCAGTTCATACTCTTTGCTCATGTGAATGTGTTTTCAAGAGCAGTACTTAATGATCTTTCAAATAGTATATATTACTTAGGAATATTTTACATTTACCTATTGGAATGTGCTGGATTGTAATGGTTATTGATCACACAGCTGGCAATGTTTTGGTCTGGAGAACAGGCCATTATTGCATTATTGTAGTGAATGTGATATGATGGGAGGGTTAGTGTTTGGAATGGCCATGATTTGTGTGATTTCACAAGTAATGAATAATTGTTCTGCTGATTTAAGTCTCTGAATGCAGTGTTTAGCAGAAAAGCCAATGTTCCATATCAGATTTGGTTATAACGTTGTATGACACAACATCTTCCAAAAGTTTTTTTGAATTTGCTGCCATTGGATTCAGTACTCATGTGAAAACTCTAACAACTTCTTGTGTTAATGCTAGTTACTTGCGTGTCTATTGCTCTGGCTTCAATCCTTGATTTGCTAACCTAAAACAGCTGCAGATTAGAACTTCTGATTTCACTCTGAAATTCCTGATTTTGTCCAGCGTAGAAACTAGCAAATTCATAAGTGGCAATTATTATATTTTGCCATTGGACGTTTATTAGGTTAGACCTTGAACTTTGTGAAATACTTTCATCTCCTTTCCTGACTTCTTTGTGGAAATGTTTGTTTTCTGGTTTTAGGGTCTTATACTTTTATCCCCTCTACTGAATTGTTTTATTTTACTCGGCATAATGTATGTTTCATGTTTGTATGACAACTGAACTAAATATTACCACTGTACAACTGAACTCACAATATTACCCTGCAACTGATGAATCCATTCCCTGCACTATTGTAATGCAACACACCATGTGGCATGAGCATTGTAATTCACTTTAGCACAGGTGCATTGTCAGCTGCTCTGCTTGCACCTTTGGGGAATTGATTTCAGTGTGGTAAAAACATACATTTCTGCATGGCATGTTGTAAAGCCAAACATAATCAGTCCCTGATTTTGAGCAATTATGCAGCAAAAGAAATACAAAAAATAAGTCATACTTTGCACTGTTCCTCCAGATCATTGACTGTTTGAAAACTGAGTCTCATCATGACAGGGAGGCATTGGCTATTTTCAGAAGTTATCAGTGGCAGCCTTCAAATTCCTTTTATGACAGGTTTATGTTTCTTTAATATACACAGTGAGGAAGCCTACTGAGCCACTTAAAGCAAAGCACGCCTGAGTTATTAGCAGCTTCAGGAGACCTTAAGGTTCTGGGAGATTGAACAGTTGCAGCCTTTTCTATTAATTCTCACATTAAAATAAATATCAAATTAAAATCAGATTAGGTGGGTAATGAAGAATAGGATTTTCCACCCTAAAAGCTTTATACACAAGGTGTACGGGCACATTGATTTTTAAGGGGCGCATTTATAAAGAGGTGGGGATCAGACATCAGGTCACCACCACCTCTTTGTTGTCCATTTATAATGGGATAGTGATGTTTTTTACCCTGGCATTCAGTGCTTTGATCCCCATACTGTAATTAAGATTAAATAAATGGAATATCCTAATGTCATATTTCAACATTCCATGCTTATTTCAATTGTGGCCACTTCTGCCCCTTTTACAACTGCTGCAGAATGGCAAGCGCCACCGATCTCTGCCGTGACCTATGGCTTCGATCATTATCAATATGGAGAATTCTGAATTGGTGGACTGTAATAACTTTATAAATGTGGCTGCAGTAGTAAAACTGACATATGAAGAGTGATTATTTCATTCATAAAATTTGGTCAGTGTTTTTATTGCCATCATTTGTGCAGAAATGGCAGCACTTTGCTGACATTCATGCTGATTGCTAGTTTTATTCATGGGTGTCTATATGCTGAAAATACTTTGATTGTGTAAAACCAATAAATGACAATCGAACTGATCATTCACCGGTTTGAAGAGAACCTGTGCTGTGCCTATTCAGGGGCAGCATATATAGCATAATTCTTGCCCCTTTACTATGGCAACCTTGGCGCTTGGTAATTGTCTAATTAGACACCTGGCACCATCACATGTGAGCAGGTAGAGAATCCTCAAATAAGGATTCACTTAAAGCTATGTGTCTATTGACGCAGCTGCTGGACCCATAGAAGAGGTGAGAAGGTCATTATAGGTTACTAACAGGAAAATGTCTTGTTCCTCTGGGGAGTCATTGTTATATTTATAGACCTAGAATGAAGAAGTGACAGAAACTGATCACTATGGGTAACAGGAATTTATAACACACTTTCAAATATCTGCCTCAATGTACTCCCCTGGTATTGGGCCCGGTCTGTAAATAAATGCATTTTTTGGGGGGTTATGAAAATATTGCGTAATGTACAGCTTTTATTCAACATGTAAGTGACCCCCACATCCACAGATTACTATTCTTGTGTCATCTTCCCATTACTAAAACTTGTGTTAGCGTGATGCAGAAAGGATTTCATTTTGCTAACTTGCAGCACTGAAATTAAATAGGTGATTAACATGAATCCTCATAAATGACTAATGGCAATACATTTACATGTCTCTGATTAAAAAACCTTCTGTAATGCTTAAAGGAGCAAGTTGGATGAATTAACTTTTGTTCAATTACAGCCATGTTTCAGATTCTAATAATCTCCTGGGGATCTACACACTAATAATTTCCATGCAGGTACTGTGAAGCTCATTTGCTACTTATACTTGATGTCTAATGGCGATCTTGTGACTATGTGATGTGTGTGCTGTCAGTAGTACCTGAAGTATACGTACAAAAATTGCTATAAAAAAGTCTGTTTTTGCTGGTGAGATAGTTTGTTCCCTGGCTATCATGTTCATCCAATGGTTCCATTATTAAGCTGAAACAATTATGCAATTAAGTATATCTTTAGGCTCTATGGCTGCATGTTTGTTGCATTCAAGGGCTCGTTTACATAGAGGTCAATTTGTAGTGTGGTTATCGTTTACCAGGTATCTGATTTCAACCACTTGCCACCTTGTGACATTTGCAGGTGTTTTTTTTATAAGCATTTGAAACACTTGATAGTCAACAGGGGTGGATTCCTAACGTCGGGGTTGTCTTACACAGAAACTGGAAGGGTTTAGAAGGAGGAAACATGCAATTTGCATGCATCATGAAATGCAACACTACAACCACGGTACATGTAAAATCATAGGGGCTTTGCAAGTTTTTTAAACAGGAAAAAGTTTGGGAGGCCCAAATGACCAATTTAGTTGGGCCTATGTAAGCTTAAATTAAGTTTTGCGAGAGATAAAGCTAGGTACACACTTCCAATAATTATCTTGAGAAAATGAACGATTATGACGGATCAACGATTATGCACAATTATATTTGAACAATCGTATTGTGCACAATTCTGTACATGCTGTAACGATACAATCGTTCATATATAATCCACCAATTGTGTACACACGCTAGATACAATCGTTTGAATGATGCAGGGAATGACATGTAAAGGAGAAAGTGTACTGCAGAACCATCCACGATCACTAAACGACCGTACACATGATAGATAGGGAACGATTGTGGGCCAATCAGATCCGCCGTGACGGTCGTTCATTTCCAACGACAATCGTCGACGTCGTTGGTCACCTTTTTTGTGAACGATTTTTGGTCGATCCGCCATTTGTTTCCAAGGATAATTATTGGAAGTGTCTATGCAGCTTTAGGGTTGGCACCAGGGCAATTGCCAAGCACACACAAAGGTAAACTTTTTTTTTTTTTATTTGCCCTGCATGGTTTCTTTAAAAGTGCCATCTCCAGGACCCTTGTTTTCTCCTCTTGCTATCAACCTTGTAACCTATCACTGACCTAGAAAGAAAAAACACTGAAAGCATGCTGCCAGTAAGCTAGGATGCTTGCATTCACATATATGCTATATGATGATGACACTTCCCCATTTCTGTCTTGGTGGCTACTTTAAAGTTCACAGGTGAGCTTTGCTATGTTGCTGGCAGCATCTGTGCAGCTCAGAGAATGTAAAAAAAATGTGTAACTTCATTTAGCATTCAGATTTATTTTATTTCATGCAAACAAGGTGAAAATTATAATTGAAGTGCAATTCCAGCCTATTAAATATTTGCTCAGTCTTCCACATCAAAAGACAGATAAAGTGTAATAAATCCAGCAGCCGGATCTTATTTACTTGCTGGCTTATGGTCACAGGGTGCCGAGTTCTTATGATTGCAAGGAAGTTCTTTTATTTTACACAGATTAGAATTTTGAGTTTATTAATTTGCTTATGAGATCCTCTAAACACACCTAGATATAACGCTTCGTTGAGTAAAAACTGTTGCGCATTTGTGCAGGAGGTGATACTTTATTTATTGATAATACCTCTGATCCTCAGGGTTTTGTTACGCCAAGAGTGCAGAAGATTAAAGGGGATCTTGACTTAATAATAAAAGTAAAATGTTTGTATTTGTTTAAAGGAGATTTCCAGGAAATTTAAAATCCCTTGTTTGTTCTGGACTTCCCTTGTAGTTACTGCTCCTTCTCCATCTCTTGTGATTGCTGGTGACAAAGAAATACAACAGCACATCGCACAATAAAACACACATTGAGGCTAAATCAGCACTAATGTGATTGTGAACAGCCTAAATTCTAAAGTAATGTGGGCTGCTCACTTACCAAACTGAATTATCATCTTGCATTGGGATAATTCACCTAGCTAGGTGAATGTGGTAAACACATACTTTGCAAAGTGTAGTAAAATCTAAATAACAGGATTATTCCTTGCACATGATTGGATCGTTGAAGTCAGCCATGCTTCTTCCCATTTACCTAGCTAAGTGAAATAGACCTTGCAGGGGGATTATTCCCTTTCATATGTGAACAGCCTAAATTCCTTTTTTAAAACAGAGGAACCTTTAAATATCTCTAGGCCATGGGAATCCCTACTAAAACCAACTTATTTGTGGTCAGTAGAGACCTAGGCAGCTAGTGGCCATTCTATATGGGTGATCAGATTGCCGACAACCTTACAGACAACTTGGATGATTCTTGGTGTTTTCCACTAGCTCTGTATATTGGTGTTGACCCTGGGACTATGCAGCCACCATCAAATGGAAGGTCAATCAGCCACACTTAAGACCCTTAGTTACCTGTAAAGGTGTTTTCCACAATCTCCAAATTGTAACAAAATGTAATGTCTGAAACTATAGTACTCACCAAGCCACAAACTGACCTACTTTTCTACTTTCAATGAAATGCTACATTTGTAATATGTACTTGCCAAAAATACACATGGTTTCTTAGTTATGGTCTGTGTATTGAGACAATGCAATTTGACAGGCAAATTACTGCATTTCAGAAGCATTTTACATTTCTACATCAACATGCACAAAAGTTACCTCCTGTCAGTGTCTGATCGTATAATGTGTGTATGCTATGTGTGCACTTAAACATGTCAGTGGTAACACATGGCTGCACACAGGAGCACATTACTGTGTACACTTCATACTGATGAGAAATGACGTGTCATATGATGCTCCAGTGACTGCAAAACAAGAAAAAAACAGTGTTGTGCTGTAATGAATAGAAATTAAATGGCCCCAAAACTTGGCAACCACCATGTGTGGCTAGCACTCTAGTATGCATTATTGGGATCCTAGGTTTGGATTTTGGTCAGCATACTGTCTGCCTAGAATATGTATGCTCTCCTCCTTTCCCCATGGGTTTTCTTCCCTAAAACATATTGGCAGATTTTGTTGCCCCTTTCAGTTAGATTAGATTGTGAGCTCCTCTGAAGACTGGTTAGTGAAATGACTATGGATCCTGTAAGTGCTGTATAAGATGTTGTTGGTGCTATAGAAACACCAGATAACAAAAATCCTCATTAAATGGTATTTTGTACATCCTTGCCATTTATATGTAAGGTTTTGTGAATCGAGGTGCTCCACCTGCACCTCAACAATGTACAATAAAACTGTTCCATTTTTAGTAGTGCTAGTACATTAGGTAACAGATTGTGTGACATCCATAGTCAGGGACTTGGTACAGCTGCAGTGCCGGCATTGTGTTTTTTCTTTAGCCTATAATATTATTTGTCAGCTTGTATCCTTTATAATATTGGTCTTAGGTATATTTTTTATGTAAGGCTGAGCAGTACGGCTCATGGTGACCTACTTACTACAGAGTGACAGGTTGGTCCTAATCCGTCTGTGAACCTTGGCATACTTACAGTATATTACAGGGTGAAGCCTCTGCATCTAGCTGCTAATAGAGCATATAATGGATTTGTCTGGGATTGCCTCCTGGTATTCAGAATGTGAATGTATCTTCCTGATAAAACATATTACATTACAAGCTGGACTGCTACTATTTATTTTATTTGTCTGATAGGTATGCATTATTTTTAATAATCACACAGTTAATCACATCCTAAGTGCTCAATTTCACCTACCTGGGGTCCAGTTACATTTGTGGGGCAGTGTGGTTTTCGGGCACACTGTGGAGATGTTAAAAGGTAATGGTTCACATAGCAGACTGCCCCAATGGTCCTGCATGTAGCATCTAAAAAGTGCACAACAGGCAAAGTCCATTAAAATTGCTTTCTCTAGTTTTAATAATAACCAGGGCTTTGGTATGGTTGAGTACTGGTTGACAGTGGTGAACGACAACCGAAAACTGACAGTCTGAACATAGCTAAAGGAGATTTTGTTGCAATAATTAACAAAGCAAAATGTTTACATACCTCCAACTCCTCATGTCTGAATGTTTGGATTCAATCCGTGCAGGGTGCCCCAATGAGCAAAATGCAATTAAAAAAGTGTCCTATTAGTTGGCAATCTGGCCATTATAGTGAAAGGTATGGAGCAAAGCGCAGACAATGGGTGATAGGGACAACAGCAGCTGGTTGTTGTTTCGATATTTTAATTTATGTTATATTAGGTGGCTACAATTAAAAACAAACCTTTAGTGATATCTGTTGCTGCTAACACTGTAGAGCAATTCATCCTCAAAGGTAACAGTGGAAGCATTGATGTGGTTGAACTTATTCTCTGCCCCCTCAGCCGCAGCCGTCTGATCACCAATGTAGACCCTGCATGGGTTCTAGGAGGGGTGCTGAGTAAAGCTACGTACACACTTCCAATTATTATCGTTGGAAAACGAACTACGAACGATCCTGCACGATATATACGAACGATCGTATAGCACCGATACTGCACATAGAGATAACGACACGATCGTTCGTAGATATTGTACACACAATAGATACGATCGTTTGAGCGATAGAGGAACTATGTGCACGACAGGAAAGTGAACGGACGTTCGTTCATCACGCATGCTCTGAACATGGACGATCAACGAACGACCGTACACACGAACGATGTTCAACGATCGTCGTCCAATCCGATCCGCCGGTCCGGTCGTTCGTTTCCAACGAGTTTGCTCGTTCGTCGGCGTCGTTGGTTACTTTTTTACGAACGATTTTTTGCCCAATCGATCGTTCGTCGTTCGATTGGAACGATAAAAATTGGAAGTGTGTACGCACCTTAAGATTAAGTGCTTGGAGAACATCTTGAGGGATTTTAGTGCTTCTGTTAAAAAGTTAATTTACTACTTGATAAGTATCCGTACTGCTCACTGACTAAAAACCTTGTCTGAGCCTAGCCTTAAAAAGACAGTTCTATATAGACAGATATAATCCAAGGACAAAATTCTTTTGAATGTTCTTGGTCCCAATTGCCAATTCTCCATTTTTAAATATCTATAATATTTTATTTTTGATCAATCATTTTTATGTCTCACTAGATCACAATAACAGTGATGTGCAGTAGCCTGCAGCAACCTAAACAAAATATGTTACTATTGGTCCAATGGGCCAAAATCAATATTCTGATTGGTTGTTTTGGCTTAAAACTCTTCCCTCTATGTCTTTTTTTTGCGCATTGGCCTTGTATCTTGCAACTGACCACCTGCATGAACTTGCTATTGTTTTCTGAACACAATAATCCCTTTGAAAAATGTTTTGTCTGAAACCATCCACAAAGAGGTTTATCTAGGGACAAAATGAAATAAAAATAGGAATGTCATTTAATAGGCTTATTCTGTAAGTACTTATGCTCTGTGTTTTTCAGGAATAGCAGCAAGAGGGATTTTCCCACATTAACCTCTCTTTAAGTATGTTCAGCACCGCCACTTATCAAATCCCACGGCATCTGAATAAAAGCAATGGACTTAAGTGATGTCCCTCGCACAGTTCAAGGCTTCATTCATTATACTCATTACTCAGTCATCTACAGGCACAATAGGGATGTAATATACTGCACTGCGATGCACTTTTCTGAACTATCCAAGGAAATTATAATGATTTTCATATACTTTGTTATAATGTTCAAGACTAAAAAAAAATATTCTATTGAAAATATGAATTTCTTTAGGCGCATAAATATGAAATACTGAATATCAATAATCCATAAGTAATCCCTATTTAGCTTGCAGGTGGCATTTGTAGGTCATGTAATCTGGTATTTCTGGTAACTGGTTTACTACTTTACTGTGAGTACAGACCTGGATAGCAGGATCCTAAATTGCTCACAAACACAGCCGAAAGACTTGGGAAGAATATTCTCACCTTCAAATACATATAGTACTATATAGATCTTCAGTCTACAGTAGGAAACAATGAGTGCAACGCTAGTGCAGGGCTTTCTCTTTTTATCCAAATAAAGGAGGAGCAAGAGGAAGCTCCCTGAGTGAAGTGTTTTCTTAAAAAATGCAAATGATTCTATTGATTAATGATTAATCAATATTAATCAATTATTGAATAATGATTAAAAAAAAAAATTCTATGCAAATAATATGTAATGAAGAAGAGGAACTAGCAGTTTGCATGGCAGTAACAATAAGGCTATGAACACACGTTAGATGACTCTCAACCCAATATGAAGTGCTGGGCTTTTCTCTAGCGAGAATCTGATGTGTATAATGGTTACCCAACATCATTCATGGATCTGTCCTGATATTTGTTAATCTGTCATTCTTTTATTGCTTGAAACAATCAGGAAAGTTTGTGTCCAGCGACAAACTTTGTATGTATGTTTGCTGCCTAACTTTCAGGTATCAGCGGTAACAATGGTAGAGAGATACTATGCCTGGACTGATATAGATTATGGGGAATGCTGCATTCCCCTTTCCAATGCACAGTTGAAGCATATATATATATATATATATATATATATACATTAAGGCATTTTTCCTCAATCATCAACCATTCTATGAGCCTCCCCTAAATGAATAAAGATTGGATTGTGTATATTGGAGTTGCTACTACAAACCTGAAAGATTGTGGACGAAATGGTATTTGGCATTAGGGAGCTTCTTTGGCAAGTTTAGTGAACTGGAGCTTTACAGGTTGAAAAGAGAGAGAAATCTTATTCTAGCAGAAAAATGTGGGTTGCCACTACTTACTTTTAAAAATTCTAGCTGTCTACCTTTTATAATGACCTCTCTCGCTTCAGTATGTTTTAAAATATTGCCAAAAACAGCCGTGAGCTCCAGTTTTGTACACTTCTTTCATATCAGGAACTAATAGCTAGCAGACCAACTTCTGTTAACTGGGACCAAGATAGTACAAGTATACCATTGTATATTTTTGATAATAGGGATTAACTAGCGGGCATGCTTTTGTGTTGTGTTTCAGCATTATCAACAGGGGTGTTCCGGGATCCCAAATTACAAAGAGTGGGGTTGGCTGGTGCAGGTCCGAAGTTCCTGAATGGGGAAAATTGAACCTTCAACAATTTGACTTTATTGAACGTTTGAACAAAAGTATAAAACATTATCAATAAACACTTTTAAAAACTACATGACAGTCCAGTGACTTAACAGTGCGGAAAGAACATACAGACTCTCTTGAGAACAAAATTAATTAAGTTTCCATTTGGTATATCTTGAGCATTTTACACGTCACTCCAGAGTATATTGCAAGCCAACCATAAATGGTTAAGTCCTTGTGGAAGCTCATTTATTCTTGTAGGCCTTTGGCCTTACCTTTGGGAAGGGGACTAAAGTGTAAAACTAATCTATTTTTTATTTCAGTGCCTTTCGTAGGATGGTAATCCTCTGGCTAGATAGCGCGGAGACCTGGTATAGGGATTATTACACGTGACAGATTTAGAAATCCACTTCAATGTGCTGCTGTATGTTGGTCTGTGTGGTTTTAGCAAGTGCGGGTTTCAAGCACTGTACTGAATGCAGCCACTCTCTGGGCCCTTTAAAACTCTTCAGAAAGAACACATATCTCCTGAATAGCGAGAAACTTGAACAAGAATCTTATAAAGTCATATTTTAGGATTTAAGGCTGCCTGAAGATTACAGTTGACCTTTGGAAAACACAGAAGGAAGATGAACATTTATCGGATAATACTTTGTTACTGCTTGTTTACCAACTGAACTTTCACAAGCTCTTTTCACTTTGGTGGGACTTGATTGTCCAATTTTATATAAAAGTATCCTGGTAGAATATGAAGTACATGGTTATTTGGCCTTCCTCTCCTAGATTTGTTGCTTGGTGGATTTTGCTTTGCAGTATTTGTGATGTTTCGGCTACCTATGGAGCCCTTTGCTATTCCCTTTTAGCAAGTTAGCCAGAAGACTTTTTTTTCTTCTGGGTTTACTATTAGGTATTTGCACCTGTAAGCATGGAGAGCTCCAAACCTCCTTTGCAGCAAAAGAAGTCAGGGATCCTATGGCTGGCAGAGGAGTTTTTATGGATCGGAGGGAGCATTGTAGCACCACCAAACATGAAAATCGGTCAAATTGGTAAGAAGAAATAATTTATAATTCAAAGAGAACCATTGATAATATTATGTAGAATGTCATGACAACTGTTATTGATATTTTTTATATTTACATTGTTTTTTGTTTCTCTATGAAGAAATTACTATCATTTTTATGATGCTGTACCAACACATAATGAAGAAGTGTTTTGAGACTTAAGTCATACTGAAGCTAGCAGCAGGTTAAATGAAAAGATGCGGTTAAATTAGAACAAAGATCTGACAGTGAGGAAATGATCTTGATCCATCAACGGCAATCTTTCCTCTCTCTTCTCCTGTTGTATTTTAATTCTTAAGTCGCTGACCAATTTCGGGGCTTTTTCATTCCAACATCTGTTCTTACAAGAAGTAGAAGGTTCATTCTTGAGTCATGGCAGAGAGGAGTAGATGTCACAAGGCGACTGTAGGTAGAAAAATGTGGGAACATGCATACTGCTTCGTATTTTTGGGATTGGAACCTATGCCAGGTTAGTGTGTTTTGTATTGTCTTGTGCTTTATTTTTCTTACTTTCTTATATTCATAAATTTTGAAGTGCATACACTATGTGGAAATAGGAATGAAGAATATCTGTACAATAACCCCCTTGGAGGCATAAACCTTGACTTGACACTAAAAGTATATAAAAAGCTATAAAACACAAATGCAGTTATTTCTATTAAAAACACTAAAGGCTCTATTTATTTATAAAACAGGGAATCTGACATTCCCTCAAACATCCTCTCATGGGAATCAGGTCCATGTTTTTCAGTGGCAGTTATTGATTCCCTCTAGGGAATGTTTGGTGGAATATCAGATTCCCTGTTTTATAAAAACAATCCTAAATAGATTTGTAAGTGTAAATCACTTTATGTATCTATTCTTCTGTACAGCAGGAAGGAAATTGGCATCAGGGGCCAACTGGGTTTTGATGAAGTAAAAGTAAGAGTTGGATTTTTGGTCCTTCAACCCCCAGTCTGGTGGCGTGTGTCATGACCACCATTTTTTAGCAACTTCTGTTGCTGCAGCAGTAGGGCCAATCATCTGGTGAGGGGTGACTGTGTCACAAAACTAATTCTACAAAATCACAAATCCATTGGCAAGCAACGCCATTCTCATATAGGTATTTTAACCATATATTGTGGTTACTAGAGGAGACTTCAACGTTTAGTATTTGTCTTATATCACTCTTTGCAACCTGTGATGTGCTGTGTTCTGTACCTATATTCTGTCATACCTGCAAGTGAGTATAGTGACCTACAAGTGCATTTCAGAAAATATTTAAGTACCTAGCAAATGAAAGCAGAATGAAGTTGGAACTGGTAAAATAGGAGAAAGCCAAGTAGTTAGCATTTACAGGATCAGGCCAGCAATTTGTCTTTGGCTTTAGAAACTAAATCATCTAAAGGAAATTAACACATAGAGAACATAACAAATTTCTGTAGATGGAAAATATCCCAGAAGTTCATTGATCCAAAAACAAGATTGCTAGCTGACATAGAACAGTGTAAAGATTGAATTTTAACAGTCTTTCTCAACTTTGTTTTTTAACATGGGGGGAACCCTCAACATATTTTTTAGGTCTTCAGGGAACCTCTGCTATAATTATTACATCCACAGCTGATAGTATTTTAGCTTGATGGGTAGTGAGAAGAATGCCTCTTACATTGCTGGCCATTGTAAGGAATGTCACCCTTACAAAAAAGATCATTGGTGTCACTTAAAAATGAACCTGAAAGCACAAACTGCTAATTTCTCCAGAAACCCAAGCAACCTCTGGAGGAACTCTGTTTTAGAAACCCTGCATTATACTGTCCGGGATCTATTTGTCAGATTTCCTGTCCTAGAGAAAGGGAGTGTAGCTTGCTTCAAATTAAATATGAAAGGCTGTTTAAAAAGGTATTACCTGAACAGGTGTTGCCAATGAAAAGTTTTCTATCTACTTTAGTTTTGGTGGCAGCCACAATATTTTGAGTTATCTATTTGTTCCCATTGACAACATTCCCTAGGGCATAGAAAGTACAAACCTTTTCATTGGGACACGTACAGCAATCCCGATTGAGGTTCTGATCTTTGAAAATAAAATGAAATAAATAGACTTCATAATCCAGTTTAGAGGTTTGTAAATGTAAAATGATCACCTTTTTGACAACTGCCTCATTGAACCCATGATATTCATGTTCTGCAAATGAGCCATCCGATGGGTTATTCTTGGTCTACAGAACTCTAAAAATTGCACGTGTCATTAGGCACTTAGTAAATTTTGCGTTGATGGGATTGTAGCTCTCCGTGCTCATGAATAAACTACCGGTAGTTTAAATATATTTCCAGCAGCAAAGACTCTCCTCAAATGATTTCAATGTGTGGAATCCTTTGTATGGAGGTTGTAGTTGTTGAATATTTCTGTGCTTTGTACTTTGTGTTTGAAGTGCACAATGGAGGAATAACAAATTTGTTTATTCCTCAGCACACATTTTTCTCCCTTCCTCCCTCGTACAATTTGTGTTATAATCATTTAAAGTGATATTCTTATCCTTGGCTGTCACAGCATTGCTCAAACCTCATAACGGAAACCTGCAATCCCAGCCAATAGCCTTTAAATTATCATGTGTGCAGATGAGCCTGGATGATATTGGCATAATCCGCACAGACTTTTGTCTGTTATTTTCAGCTCTCCTTTGACCATGCCTCAAGGCAGAAAATTGCTAAGTGTCAATGCAAATGTTTTTACTGGCTTTGTAATGACATATATTGTAAAATACCCAAAGTAGATAATGAATTTGCTGGAATTTTTATGTATGATTTCCATCATAGAGATGCTTGTTTAGAATTTCAAGGTACTGTAAGCTTGGCTGTATTGAAATATGAATGGACCACTTACTGTCTAAAGGCAGAGCTGCTGTCTCTGTTACAACTATGAACCTCGCCTGGTGGGTCTCCAATTAAATTCTGTTCCCTCGGTCACCCTAAACTACTATATCAAAGCCACATCTATGTCATGCTTTAGTAATGTTCAGTGTCAAAGGGTATGATTCCTTTACTCCCTTGTCCTACAATGTTGACATGTTTGCAATTATGAAATTCAAACTTTGCTTCTGGGCAAAAATACTTTAACATGTTGCCTGGAGAAGAATGCCAAAGGACCATTATCCCATGTGAGGGCATTCATTTTAACAGTTGGAGGCAATTTATGTATATTAAAGCTAAAGTACAATGTTTTTAGGGCAATTTTATTTTTTAATGTATGTTTAGCCAAAACTTTGTTTTTATAGTTTTGGATAATTGACAGAAAAGTAGCACCCCGTTTGGGTTATTGTTCACAGTCTCTGTGACTAGGGAGCGCTTCCTTTAAGCCATGTCCCAAAGACACAAAAAAAGATAAGAAGAAACTCTCCAAAGTGTATTCCTATCTTGGATGGTCATCATTGAAACATTTGCCCCCTTGACGGACAACTCTGAAGTTTTTAATTTGTTATTATTTTCTGTCTCAATGGTGATCAGGAGTAAATTTCCCAAATAGGCATATAGACAGCAAAAAAACAAGCAGATTCAACACTTAATCCAAAACAAAAAAGTGTTGGCGCTACATAAACTTTAATCATTTTTAAATTTTTTTTAATGTTTTACATCTATGACTTTATTACTTTTGTTACATTCTGTATTGTACAGTACAAGTATTGATTACCAAGTGATTAATGTTATTGGTTTTGCAGAGCATTTTGGATTTTTCAATAGCACAAAGCATGGCAGTAGCTTTATATTTATTTATTAATTTCTGATGTCTGTTTTTAAAAACCATGTCAAGCACGTGGAGGGAGAGGGGGGATTATTTGACAATTATACATCAGTCATACTGAATTTTCTGAACATGCTTTTTTTTTTAGCAAAGGTTATCCTGATAAAACCAGTAAAAAGAAACCACTTTATCTGCTCGCTTAGACTCACTGTAACTGAAAAACACATTTTTAAAAATTAGTAGGGGTGTTCATATATGTGTGTGTGTGTGTGTGTGTGTGTATATATATATATATATAATTAATACGCACTGTGATGTTTTGCATCAGCCAAAATGGTGCATGTTGATTTCTTTTATTCAAATTATTGGATATCCTAAATATGAGCTACCACAGGGTACCAGAAAGATTTGAATGAGCCCTTACTGTTTATAATCCATCACCTTGTTTACAATGTTTTCCTTAATATTTCTTTCTTATGTCTAGATAAAAGTTTTTTTTTATTTTTGAAAAGACACAGCACAGTTATAAAAATATCATCCTTGTTCACGCAGCAACCCAACACTATTAGCCATTATTATCTTTGCCGACCGTCCTGCTTTCTGTTTTGATAAGTTGAATCTGAAAACACGCAATAAGTATTTTTCTAAGTTTGCAGTGGCACACAAATATGAAAGCCCAAATCCTTGGTGTAAGGAATAATTGCATCTGTGTACTGATCCATCATATCAACAGTTCAATACAGTATGGAAAAACAAAACAACAGAGGAAGATTATATTCTGGTACCTTGGAGATTAAATCTAAAGAGCAGGCGGAAATGAGAAATGTCTCCAAATATTTTGGAAGTGCCCAAGACGTGCTGAAATACATTTCAATTTGCACGCCCAAAAAACAGACTGTCAGCAAGAAAACTAGATATAGATTGATAGTATTACAGAAATCTGTACCAGGGTAAGCAAACAGCCAGCCCTGGCAGTGAAAAAATAGTTATTTATAAGGGAAGACCTAAAATGAAAGTGATCAAAGATAACACTACTTAACTAAGTCTTCTAGTCCAGTGGTCATCAACCTTTCAGACCACTAAATCCACGGAATCCGGGCCATGCATGTGCGGGGAGCCGTGTGTCACTTAAAGGGGAAGAAATTTCCCCCAGAGTGAAGTCATGATGCCAGAACCCCCCACTCTCCAATCACAGGCTCAGTCCTGCTTGCTAAATTCTGGGGGGACAGTAGCGCAGGGCTGTGGACACAGCAAAAGTCTGTGCTAATGTCCCCCCAGGATGATTGGCAAACAGTTCTGAGCCTGCGATGGGAGAGTGGGCAGGTTGTCTCCATACGAGGGACAGAGTGGCGGACTACCGTTTGGCAACTGCTGTTCTAGTCATCCCATCAATCCGATACAAGCTCACATCAAGTCATACAAGTCATGTTTATAATTTGTCAAAACTCTTTTTTGCAGCCTTTATTACAAATACCTGGTGATCCTGCCATGAACATCCATCCCACTCCTCCTGTTATGTGATAACAACTCTGTCTAATCAGTTCTTTTAACATATGCTATGCAGGTACAGGCCAATATTTGTTACAGTCAGGAAACGTGCCCTGAGAAATGCCATAGAGCCATCACTCGAGAGCACATAGCCAGGATGTGCATGCAAAAAAGTTGCTTAAAAACAGGACGGTCAGGAATGCTACATTTGTATAGGATAGAAGGAATTGCAGGAGGAGAGAACAGAGGGATGATGCATCAGAATACTCTTGCTCCTTTACAGATCAATCATTGGCTGGGAGCCGGTATTTGGCTAAAGCCCACTTTGGATGTCCGATTTCTGTGTCTGGAAATTATCTTTACCGATTTTCAGTGACAGAAGAATGAACAAGCACTGTACACACGGCACTGGGGTTCTATGCCCCGCGAATAGAGAAAAGGGGGAGAGTGATCAGGCTGTTCTCTCTTAAAAGAACAGCAGTTATGATAGTTCACCTCTGGCAACAATAATCATGTACGTAGCTTGAGCTGTATTGCCTAACCCCCATGGAGAAAAGTTAGGTTAGGGAGAAGGTGATTCAACTGCCAGGCTGCATACCTTCTATTTTTTCCTTGAGTACATAAGGTTCCCTTCAGGTCAGCTTTTGCAATGCCATTTCATACAGGTTATTGTTCTAAGATACACCACATAAAACAAACCCACAATCAAAGAGATGACTTCCAGAACTTTTCTTGTATTGCACATTTTGAAGCTTGGCCTTTTTTTTATTTTTTTTATAATACATTCTGAAGGGAATTGCTACTTCTTGCATTTTCTGTTACCCAAGCATCACTTTCAAAGTGCATTATTTCGTATCTAAATCGATAAAACCTTTATTTCGTGAAAGTACATTATTCCCCAAGATCCCAATGCCCTGACCAAGCCTTTGATATCCGTGCTACAGCTTTAATAAAAAGCCAGTTCAAGCACCACTTCTCTTCTAGTGCTTCTGTAATACGGTCTTATTTTAAACCAGTTTTTTTTTCAAAGTCAGGGATTTTTGAGCCTGACATCCAACCAGGTTTTGTAGCTTTAGATAGCAAATAGGGACATCTAACAACTTTTCCCTAAAGCGGTTCTTTTATGGTCAAAGACGACTGTTTAAGTATAAAGATGCCATAACATTGTGTACTTATGTAGTACAGACCTAGTGCAACATACAAGAATGGCATGACTATTGGTGTTAATTTGTATTTATAATGTATAAAAGAAGAAAAAGAATGAGGTTCAGGGATTGTATGAAATAATATATACGTGTATTTGTTACATAGTATCAAAGAAAAACATTTACGTAACGCAATCTGGTATTTTACCTTGGTCCTGTTAACACTTCACAGGACCTAGGTATTATTTACTAGACACAGTGCTTCTATGTCATCCAACAAATAAAGTTGTGAAGAACCGCAAAAATGTGACGCGTTTCACCACTATTAGGCTTCCTCAGGGATATCTTTTGTACGTACTTTGGGAGATCAATGGGAGATCATAAAAGACACAAACATGCGTGATGATAAATGTGGCAAGGTAAAGGTTGAAAACCTTGTTCAAGTTAGTGCTCTTTAAGCCTTAAAGAGGATTTCCGTAAATTTCTATATTGATGTACATAAATTATTCGTAAAAGCTTTGGTACTCAACGAGGATTGGTGTATTGCAGGGAGATGAGCACTGAGAGCACGGCTAAACGGGCTCTTGTATTTATAAAGCTCCGCCATCTTCTGGAGCCCTGATATCCTAATCCATAGCAACCATTCAGATTTCCATTTAACTGAAGCCACAATCGTGATCTATTGCTGAAGCAAGTATTCAAAGCGATGCTAAAAAAAATTAAACAAAGATGTGTTATTAATAAATTTAAACAAATTATATAAATAGGTTTCAAATCGGTTAGATCATATCCTTAGTTCTTTTTCCTTGAACAAAATCCTCATGTATGAGGTGCTAGGCAGCAGATTTATTTTCTGTTTTGTGGGTCAGTTCCCTTTTCATTGGGCAGAGGTGATCTTTTTCTTTTCTTATAATTCCATCAAGTTCAAGCAATAGGGAAAACATGCTAGAAACATTTCATATAGAACAATATATACATAGGTGATCTAGATGGAATTATTTAAACCAGGCTTTATAAGGTTTTTTTTGTGCTTTCAACAGGGAAAAAATTATTTCCTGATCCTGTGAGGCAATCAGATGTTCCCTGGATCAGCAGTCTCTGGTGTTCGTCTTTCAAACTTTAGCATCCAGCTAAAGCAATCAATAGAATAGTGCTGAAACTTCTTCTTGAGTGAGCCATTTTTCACTGACCTTATGTTTAATCTTATCTTGTATTTCTTAAGCACCACATTACTCAGCACCTTACATAATATCACTAGCTGTCCCTCAAAGGGGCTCACAATCTAATGTTCTACCATAGTCATTAACGCACTCAAAGGACAACTGGAGTAGCAGGAAGCGGGAAACATGAGGAGGCCAAAATTATGAGACTGTAAGACCAAGAGTGTTAGACCCCAGCAGAAGTCCCATTGCTTCCATACAAAGGACATGAGTTCCATTCTTCAGCATGCTGGCAGAGGACAAGCACAGTCCACTGTTGCACCAATCAGAAAGAGAACAAGGATAAATTAAGAAATGACATGCAATAGCTGTTAAAAGTGCATAAACACTTGCATGGCTGCAAAATGGCAGTGCTTTATAATTGCAATAATACAACAAACCTAAATGTCTTTCAGTTACTGTTTAGTTTGTTTGGTGTGATGTATCACTGACCTATCATTAGAACAGCAGTGAACTCCATTCAGCTTACCCAATGAATCCAGTAGAAGCATTCATAAAATGAAAGAATGAGCTGTTGACCATTGTACGAAATTAAAAGCAATATTGGTAAAAAACAGTGAAGAAATGTTTTGTCACCATGGCAAACGTAGATCCGTTTTTCTACCACAAATATGTGCAATAAGTGTCTTAAAGTTACACCGCTGTAGCCCAAAAATATACTACCCCTTACCTCTCCAAATTGTCCTTCCTTGAAGTAAGAATTCTCAGTGTTCTCCACTTTCAGAAGAGTCAGTTGTATGTTTCCCTAACATTGTGCTGTGCATTCACATTCTGGCCCTGCTGTGTTCTGTAGGAGCTTCAATGGGGGACAGAAGGATCCAATACTGTGGTAATGTTGAGTGCTGAAGATTTTGGTTGCAGCTGTAGCATTTCAAAAACGTACTAGGCACTAGGAGGCTCTAGTCCTTGGGAAGGTACCCGGTACGTATAACTCATTTTCTTGTAAGGAACTCCACCGTAGACTATTTTGGGCAACTATGGTGTCATCTTACAGTGGCAGTCAGGATATCTCCCCCAGGTACCTACTGGCTGCTCATTGTGATGGTCCTTTAAGGCTTAACAATGTAAAAAAAAAGCACAATTAATTTCTGCACCTAGCACAGCATCTTATCAGTGGGTGTGAAGTGTGGATTAATATAAGACATTAGTCACGGTTCTGTACCCAAGAGATGACATTTCCTAGAAATACACAAAGGGAAAATCTGTGGCTGCAAAACATAAAATATACTGAGGACTTTTCTTTCTTAATCACACTTGGCTGATGCTAGTTAATTAGTAGACCTGCACCACGGAGTTTGCATTCGTTTGTCAAGGAGAGCTATTGGCCAAGTATATTGTATGGCACCGTATTGTTGGATTAAAAAACTTTTCTTTTTCCCCCCTAACTCCTGTTGTGTTACTGTTGAATTGAAATATCCTCAACTTTTTCCCTTACGGACAAGAGTTTTAATTATTTCCTAAACTATCTGAAACTGAGCAAGTTATGGCCTTCCAAAACTTATAAATACAATTTACAGTCCTGATGTTTAATTTTAACCTTTGTATAAACAAATGCTATAGGAAGAATGACTTCTGTAATTCCAGCACGTATAGCCCTGGCATTGGTTGGAACTGGCACCATCGAAAATGGTCTTGTGCCTCAACTGGCATTTCTCCCTTTTCTCTGAGATCCATTGGCTGGAGCTGTCTTCAGTTGTTAGAGGACCAGTTTAAGACATTCTACTGTACTATAATCTGTGGATTACTCCCAACAACCTTCTGTGATCATCTTTCCTGGCTACTTAAACATCTTTTGTTGTAAGACGAGCTGTTTTTATATGAAAACTAAGGTTAGCAACTAGGTCAGGTTGCAACCATGAGATTGAACACACTGTTGAATGGAATAATAGTTATCTTAAAAATTAGGAATGTCCTGTTCATGAGTTTTCCATTTTTAGATACTTGTTTGCATTTTTGGCAAGTACAGTATTTTTTATTTACTAGATTTATGCTGCTGGAACAATAGACTGATGAAATTGTATTGACCACATAAAAAATATATGGTTGATGATTCGATTTACTAGATTGGAATTTCTCATAAACATGAACAACATCTTTTATTTGTGCATCTAAACCAATCTGTTTTTGCTTAGTTAATTTTTTTTTAAAAAAAGCATCTATAAATATTTATAGTTTTATTTTTTGCAAGCTGCCCATTGGCTCTGCAATGCTTGGGTATCAAAGAATAACTGCTTACTTTTGGGAACCACACTATGCACTCCATATTGAGTAAAAAAAAAAGACAAAAATAACGCACAAAGGTTTGCTAAACAAGTTTCCTTTCTCATGAAGAAAAAAATGCATGATTTTCTCACAAGCTTTGGAAATTGTGTGTACATTTTCAATATAACTTTTTGACTTTTTGTAAATGATTTTTACAACTTAATTTAGGTATATTGCACCCTGAGCACTTGCTATTCTCTGTGTGCATAAATGTGTTCTCTTTTGATATCTTATTCTGGCAGACTCATTTCAGTAGCTTTCTCTCTGAAGAGCTACTGATTATTATTGCATGCATCATGCAAAAGAAAAAAAGCAAAGTACAGGGAGCTTTGAATCCCTGGATGTATCCTGTAATCGCACAGGTTGTTCACTTCTCGGTGTGCCTGGCTTCCGAAGTAGGCATTTAAATACAATCTGAGCTAGTTTTAGCATTTATTTATTCACGGGTTGTAACATCTCCCAAATAACATGTCAAGTGACCAATAATTTATATGAAATAGTTCAGCCACCACACAATATCCAGGTTTAATTTGTGTGGGTGTTTTACCAATATTCAGTTTGCTTGATGGTTTAATGACCCTGAACATGGTTACATTATCAGCCAGGCCAGAAATGGATGAAAAGAGTTCAACCTATAGACAAAAATTTAAAAAAAAAATGCATTTCTATACTTGCAGTTCTCGCAGAGCAAAGTAAGAAAAGGCTTTGTCTGATTTGCCCTAATTATTATCTCTGGGTTTGGTAAATGCTCTTTAAAGTTCGCCAGCGTTTGCACTAGCTGATAGTTTTCAGTCCTGTTTTATAATAACCACCTTTTAGAATGGTATGACTTTTATAGAAAACCTTTCCTGGTACAAGGAGGTTGATAATGCAGACTTGTTTCAATAAAGTTTAGCTGTATAACGGTCATTCTGATCCCCTGAGTTATTACACAGGGCAAGCACATATTTGCATATGCTTAACAAACAGTAAATAATCCCACTTACCTTTTTAGCTGCAATCGCCGTGCAGCAATCCATCCTTAACATTTATAGCAGGGTCACTGAGGTCCTTTTCCCAGGAGCTCGGCTCTCACTGCTTCCCTACACTATATTTACAATCTTTGGAGATTAGAAGATAGACAGAAGATTGAGATTAGAAAATTGTAATTCACTGTAGTTAGTGAAGCAGATGGAATAAGTCACTGCTGAGATGGTGGAACAGTGAAGTCATTGCTGGCAAAGGGGGTGAGCTGAGCTGCAGAGTAACAACTGCAAATGTGTAGCAGGGAAAATTAGGCTGCTGAAAGAACTACTTGGAAAATCTTCTGTAAATCTAAGGTTGAATTTCTCCATGATGTCTACAGCTCCAGAGGTCAGTAATGGCTTGTGCTAAAATTCATTTCCTGCTGATTAAGAATATCAAAATACAAAAACTTCCATAGCCTTTTCTTTGAGAAGGAGGTAGATAGCAGCTACTTAATTTCCTTCAGGCTTACTGACATAATGCTTTTTATAAAATATATATTCTTGTATCTGCAACTTATGCTGTATGAATATTGTTCAGGTTGGTTAGAAAAAGCTGCCTGCACCATCAAACACTGCCAAAATCCAAATGATGCCTAGTGAACTTAGCAAGAAAGGCAGACGAGTAACCAAGTAACCTTCCAGAATATGGTGCTTTGTAAATAGGTCGCTTCTAAAGGGAGATGGATGAATTAAATATTTTATACTACTTATTTTTTTCTATCTTATTCTATTATAAATGCTAAAATCACAGCCACAGAGTGTTGCTGCTGCATGGCTCTGATTATAGGCGTGTTCTTGAGAGTGAATCTATTCTAATAAATCTGGCATTTATAAGAACATCGGGGTATGCTGGTTATCTTTGTACATGGGATAACACATGCGGACGAGGACTGTGCACTTCAAGTGCCATGAAGATTTTCATTTCTATGATGGGTGAGCTTTTTTTCATGTATTGCTACTAATCTTTGCCCCTAAATCAAAAATGGTGATACTTTACTGTACATGTTGAGGTTCTCAATGATGTCAGGCTCTATACAACCATATAAGAGCCAGTTGAGTTCTAAGGAAAAAGGATTTCATTTGAGCAAATGCTTTTCACTGTAATGTTTTCTATATTCATTGTAAGCTGTAAAGTTGTAGAAACGCATCAGTGGAGTTTCATTTGCATCATAACTGTCTCTATAATCTAAAATTATTTGGAACATCAACTGCAGGTCAACTGGTTTGTTGAAAAGTCTGTAAATTGTTTTTAAAGCCTCACAAATTTGCAATTTGATTGCATCAGTAAGTTGGTTTGCCCTGTGACCCAAGTCCCTGAACCCAAAGTCGATGTAGACAAGTATGCAGTGCAAGTTTGTTGGGAAAACAAGAATATTCTTGAAATGGGTGATAGGAAGAGACAGAGGTTCCAAGCTGACCCTCCCTACTAAAATGTGTTGTATTGCCATCTCTGAATGAATTCTTACATGAAAATTCTGCTCTGATTCCTATATTGGCTGGTCATTTGACACTATGCCTAGGTTTTGGTCTGATGATCCCAGCTAAAAGAGCTTAGAGAACTGTCTTTCAGGCGTGTCGTCTGCTTTGCCTGTGCCCTGTATAAAATAACCATTGGCGATTGCTGGTATTGTCTAAACTTCTTTCCCATCCAACCAATTTGGTAATTGGATAATGTTCACTCAACATTGATTGTATGCAGCGGTTGTTCTGATTCCATATGCAGATTGGAGTTCTCCAAGCTTGCTGCATTGGGTTTAATAGTCCCCAGAGATTCTCTGCACCGAGCTATTCTTTCTATGCTTGCTTGGCTTTCCAATGTGCGTTCTGGTTTCTGCCCACATTCTCTGAATTCACATTGGTAGGTTAATTGGCTTCTGTCCAGTCTGGTCCATGTGTATGTGAGTGTGTACCTACAGAAGGGAGATGGGAACGAGGATTTACATGCAGTGTTCTTCTGAGGCAGTAAAAAAAAATAATACTTAAATGGTAGAAGTATGAATTTGCAGCTCAAAATTAGAATGCACTACAATGCATATTTTGTTCAGCTGAGATCATATCAAGTCCACCAAATGTAATAAGAAAAAAAAAATTATATATATATCAACAATTTTACCTGTCCAAAGATTTGTTTTCTACTCTACTCTTCAAAGGAGGTTAACCGCCTATTCTAGAAGAAACCTCTTTGAACTAACTCGTTCTTTTATGTGAGGCTTTCTGTATGTGAACCAAGGTGCCTGCGGTGGATGTGCAAGTTCTCATATCACCAGGTTACTGACAAAACTGTGTTGTGTAAATAGTTGCATTAAAGCTAAACCTAAAAGCTAAAGTACTGAGTGGGTAATCTTTGCTCCCTTTCGTACATGCCACAGTTATGATTTTACTTTAACTGACGCAAGCATGCTTTTAAAGAAATAATCCTAACTGAGTAACATTTATCTATTGTCCATGTATCCATTTTTAAAAAATAAAATACAATTTTTTTGAATTTTTTTTTTTAATTTAATTTTGTGTCTTAGTGGTGATGAATTCTAGCAGCCTCTCATGATCGCTGTCTACATGCGCTTTGTGCTCCTCCTATAATGGGATGGTAAGTGCCCAAACAAAGACCTTCATGCTAGCTAAATATAATATTAAACAAATCTGACGATTCAAAAATGGCTCATTGGCCCTATATGCTGATTGGTGCGCTAAGGCTGTTCAGGGAGTGATTGGAGCTGTGTGCAAGATGGAGGCGGCAAGCATAAGAGAACCAGGCTACTCAATTATTCTTGAGTGGTGGAGATACTCTCCAACTCTTTTGCACATTAGAGCAATCATACTTAACCCAGGGCTCCTCCAGAGGCTTCTAATGGTTCCTCTGTGGCTGTTTGAACCACCATTTATTGATGCCTGCATATCTCTGGGGCCAGCATCACTTGGTGGAGCCAGCTGCAAGCTGAATGATGTTTTTAGGTGTCTATAAAGGTAATATTATAGCCACCTCTTTAAAGGATAGGGGGGTCCTTCCAATGGAAAACAATTTTTTTTTTCTCCAAGTAATCCAAAATAGTCACTTTTAGCAGGGGGTCCCTGAGACCTGAAGATTGTTTTATGTGTTTCTCAGGGGTAAAAATGTTGAGAATGTTTGTTTTCCTTTCTTGTGGCCCTATCATGCTTTTCTTGTTTGCCAGAGTAATATTTCTGGGGTATGCTCATGATACAGTAGTTTTTGTAGTCTACAAAATAATTCAAATGTTGTTGTATAAATGTGGCATGTTAAATGATAAGCTTTGTGCTCCCAGCTAGCTCTGCACATCATCATGCTGTATGCTAATAAACTTTACAGAAATACATTTACAAAGAAAAACAAGCTGTAAAAATGTGCAGCATATGTTACCTGGCAAAGTGATTTCACTCAGTTCATTTCACTTTTTTTCTCTTTTTTATTGTTTTTCTTACCACAATGAGGATTTGAATGGCTTATAAAACAACAAAGTCATTTAAGGATTTTTCCAGAGTTTAGTAAAACAATTGGCATTATTTTTCATTTTACAGGATAGAAAATTAGTAAATGAACACACTGTTCTACAAGCCACACGCTTTGACTTAAACCCTAATCCATGTTCAGAAATTTTGGGCTGTAAAACTGACTGTATAGGGCATATCTGAAAATCAAAGCTAAAGTAAAAAAAAAAGCAATATTAACGACAAAATACACTTATGTTTAAAAGCAGAATACGGTTTTTAAAAACTTGAGCAATATACTTACAAAATAGGAGAAAGACAATATATAAATCAGACCAGAGTTTGGAATTCCCTTTCTTGCGTGAATACTAGTGTGAATACCTTTTGTCAAGTGTTTGATACTGCAACAAGGTTGTAACGATTTGCTTACATGACCCACAGCAAGAAGAGACATTTTTGTCAATGGAACAACAAGCCACAGACCGTTTTGAGATACCTATGATGGATCTATGCAGGGCAAGGAGATGGTGTCCTTGAAAATGTCCCCTGACTGCATTATTTTCATCTTACCTGAGCTCACTTACAGCTTGTTGCTTTACTGCACCCGGTGCCGAAATCTGCTGTACCAGTACCATAGAAGAGCATTGATTGAATGCTCCTCTGGTTGTGGAACTTTCCAACAGATGGCTGCCAGACATGGGCACTTACACAGGGGAACAGATCTCGTGCTCATTCATACCTAGAAATCCCAAGAATTCTCAATAATTGCAGAATTACATTTGTAAGAGGAGTGTGTAAGAATCGGGGGAAATTGTCACCTTGACCTCCATGGGCAAGGTGATATTGTCCTATGAAAGCCAATGTTTTGACCTGATGCAAATGGATTTGTTGTAGTATCAGACTATCTGCATTTTACACTGTTAAACATTTTTGCAGTTTTTTCAAGATTCTTTACTTTCATACCTGATGAAGGGCTCTGAGAAATGTTGACTCAAATGATTTTACCCTTAAATTTTACCCTAATTTAGTCTCTCCTTTGAGGAAAAACCCTAAACTGTTTTTGGATTTAGTTGCGGTCATCTACAGGTTCATTGATTTTTCTGAAAAGTGTGAGAAACTCCAATTCAGACCTAATTGTGGCCTTGACATTTTTCTGACCCCACTGCCCATCTTTATATAGCCCTAGGCCATAATCTGTCTGGCTGAAGCTGTACTTATCCTAATTTGTTTCCTGAACAGAACAATTTCCTATAATTCTAGCTTCTCACACTATAAAACTAAAGAAGTATATTTTCCTTGTTTGGGTGTTATGCAAGTTCTAGTAAATCTTCATACAGTTTGGCATGGTGAAAGTGATGTGAAAATCAGTCTTTTGAGACGAACACTATTCTTTCAACAGCTGGCTTGGGGAACGATTCCAGAATAGGATTTTAATAACCTTCTGCTGTTTTACCTTATTATTTCTTCATAATGCCTCATAACTCTTAACTTGTTTCAACTCCTGAAAGCATTGCAGATGCTACCTGTCTACCTAGCTTATCTGGCGAGCATCAAGAAAACAGCCATATGGTGTCTCCTCCATTGTGGGTTGTATGCTGCAGATAAAGGAACATGATGCCAGTTTCGTGTACCATGTCAATGTCTCTAATAACATTGGACTAGAAACTCATAATTATTCTGCAAATTATGCCTGAAGAACTTTGGAAAAGGTTCAGGTAGTCTCATTATTAAGATTCAGTTGGACTCATTTACTTGTCTTCTGTGGTTCCTGTCCTATGGAATTATGCTTGATACTTGGGAATTTATTATATGTATCGACCTATACCATATGGGGTGTTAAAGGTCAAGCCTAAATACATAGTTCTGACTATGTAATGTGAAGCATAATGTAACTTTTACAAGTTTTGTATTTATATGTGCAGTTTGGTAAAGGAAATTGTATTTTTTATTTGTAACACAAAAGTAAAAAAAAAAAAAATTGCAATGTGGCAACCGTAAAGCAATCTGATAAAAGAAAGTTGTGGTATCCCGTTTTGGTATCCCATGCAATAAGAATTTATTTTTGCAACAAATTCCCTAAAGATGTGTGCCCATCATGGCTGGACTATTCAAATTTGAAAATGCACCTCTGTTGCAATGCTGTGTGTTAGGAATGGACTGCCCAGCATACCACAATACAATAAAAAGTTCTGTATGGTGGGCACAGCATAGTAGGGCAGAGTGTTTCCAAGGTTGGGGTGCAATCAAGAATGAATAGCAACCCATTGCTGCTCCGATTCATGTAAAGTGCAATGTGATAACACTCCACAACGCTTTACTGGGATTGAGCCCCTAGGCTTGTCTAGTGAAAAGTTGCCGACCCTGTAGCTTTCCTCATTAGAACACTGAGTGCGATTAGGTCAGATTGTTATAATGATCTCCGTCCACTGCGTTCTGGAACCGGGCTGGAAAAAAACTAATATTTCTGCTCCTTCAATAAAGTTTGAGAACATTTCTAGCAAAGTTTGACGATTGAACAGATTGGGGTGATTATTTGGAATTACACTTTAGACATAATTTTTAGTTTTCTCTGCTTGAGCAAAAGAAAGGGCTGTTTTAAAATGCGTACTGCATTGTACATGTCTCTCTGAGATGCACTAATCCTATCAAAACCATGTAGAACTTTCTATTTTTTTTTTCTTTAAATTTGACATATTTGTATTCTCCTGAGCTACCTGATATACACAGATTTTTTTTCATATTAATGGAACTGCTGTATGCTTGATGTGCAAATTGGACTGACGTGTTACCTGCCACCCACTTCCCTTTTATGCAGCTTGGAGCAGCTGCATATTTCAGTAATATGATTGATTTTTAGTACTTGTTTAGTACTGCTTTGTTACTTTTCATCACAGGGAAAATGCATTACCCAGACGGTTCCCCTTTTTTCTGTAGCTCTTTTGGATCACATAGGCAAAATTGTAAAAGTCTTGCTGTATTCATCTGTTTTAATGTGTGCACCCTATAATATAGAGAGACAATTAACTAAAATGTTATGTAAGTTTCCATTTGGATTCCAAGCAAAGTGAATGTTGGCTTTAAAGGCATACGTAAAATACATGAAAATGATTTAAAATGCATAACAAAACACTTTAATGTGCATAACCGCATTAAAATTGCCTGTAGTACAAACTGAGACCATTTAGTCAGTTAGTGGCAAATACTAACCATTGTGATATGAGGTTCACGCATACATTCACTTTAACTTGATCTTAGTTCTTTGTGAAGAACATGCAGTTTTATCATTCTTGTCATTGCTTCACTATCTGGAGACTTCCAAAAGACACCGGATGAGTGAGTAGGTATACCTAGGATACACTTGTTACAAGTATGCCAAACCTATGAACTGTATATAAAGCAAGCTAGATAATTGACAAAGAAACATATGGATCTGAAGTTCTATTGTATCTGTTGTATTTAGCCCAAAAGTCAATCCTACGTGTGTCTGGGGTCAAATGTTGCCCCCTTCATCAGGGCTGTAATGTGTTGTGAATAGGTATTCAAGTACTTCACACTGGTAGAAGAGTCACTGTTGGGGTTATAAAGGAAGCACTCCTCCAGCATGGCATGTTTTGGAACTATGTTCCTTTTATTCAGGGCTTTTTTTTTTTTTTAAAAAAAAGGGTACCGACAACCAAAAGCCAGTTGAGTGGCCAGCTGCATGGGATTAATACTAGGATGATTATTTATGATTGTTTGGTCAGATAGATGTTTGGAATGTAATAATTTTTTATTCATTTTAATTTTGAATTTTATTTCCAAGTACAGATCTTTAAAACATGATCTTCTATATGACATCAAATAAGGTTTTATCATTCAGGATACTTACTTTTATTCCATCTGAAGTCTCCTCTATTTCATAAAAACTAATTCCATGCAGCATGCAGAGCACTTTTACCATAATTCAAGAGAGAATTTAGAGGATAACTGGGGTCTTGTTTTAACATCCAACTAATATATTTTTCTATCTTTGTCCTGTACGTTATAAGATTAATGTTTTTGTCTTTTGCCTTTCCAATACGTGCCATGCAAACCATGTGTCAGGGGACATAACATTGCAAGGTTATCATTGAGCATTCATGCTGTGTTGGTAAATTTCCACATTTATCTTGATACGGGTATTGTAAGGATTAGAATATCTTGCTTTTGTGGATTAGAATGCTGAGGATGTTTCTGCCTGAAACTTGGTGCTAGAATTGTGCCTGCATCCTATAGTAGAGGAGAGGACGCCACGGTTGCAATAGAAAAATGAACCAAGTGGAACATGGGTTCTACTCTACTCCCCCCTGCTAATAATGGGGACATTTTTCAGTAATCTTACCTAGCTTTCAATCAAAAAAATTTCTTAAATCAATCCTAACCCTACCCACCAACCATTGACATAGAATATATATATAACTATATAAACTGTTGATTACTGATGTTGACATTTCTAAAACATTGCTATAAATAATGTTAGCATTACAGTCCATTAGAGTTTCTCCTTGGCTACTTGCCGCTTGTTATGGTCAGCTCTGTTGTAGCATGTGTACAACATTTCAGAAGGACCAATGATTGGATGAGCAATGTCTCCGCCATGGCTAACAAGTGGTTCAGCGTTTGTGTTAGAGAGGGCCATTGCAGAGAATGGCTGCTGCTGAAGAAGACAATTCAACTACCTGCAAATGATTTTTATTTTATGATTGTCAACTATATGTTTTATTTACAGCCCAATGAGTTTGTATACCACTTGTGGTAGTCCTTGACAAACATGTCTTGAACAGAAACTGTAACAAGATAGATATTTGTTTTATTGCAATCGAAAAAACTACATTAGAAATGTTACTGGTATATAAAACTGTGCTCTACCCATTCTGTAACTTGCTGTTCTCTGTAGAGATGGAATGCACTGACATTATGAATATGCTTATTAATTTATACTTTTACAATATTACAAATAATGATAGATTCCCATTGGGGCTAAAACATTTATTATATTCTACCTTCCTGCTGGTTCTGTTGAACTGCTGCTTGGAGGCACTCGGAGAAGCGCCTGTACCTCTGCTTCACAGCCACAACGCATTGGCTTTGATACATGAAGTTCTAAGCCAAGTGCTCAACTGTTTACCAAGCTGTGAATTCTCTGAAACCCACTGAGGCATTGGCTCATGAAAATAGTTATTTCATACATCCATACATAGGGATTAGTTGGGGTCCTGTGAAATGGGCATAGATTTGCATCTAGTTGATTATGTTTGTACTGTATTTCCTAAATATTGTATAAGTTGTTGAGTTCCAAATATTGTATTTATTATACATTGATATTTTCATAAACTCGGTCCATGCTGATTTACAAGACAAATAAATTTGTGGTCTAGTCAGAATTGCTTAGACATCTCTTTAATGGGGGGTA
This sequence comes from Pyxicephalus adspersus, assembly GCF_032062135.1. Taxonomy (NCBI): domain Eukaryota; kingdom Metazoa; phylum Chordata; class Amphibia; order Anura; family Pyxicephalidae; genus Pyxicephalus; species Pyxicephalus adspersus. Next base: position 44,753,828 of record NC_092868.1, read on the forward strand.
ATGGGAGGTGGCAAAGGTTAAAACCCCATCAGACCTTTTTTTGCGCTATTTGCAATTGGGGAGATACCCCTATGTGTGTAACTGCACAAACATAACAGGAAGTTCGGAAAAGTGAGCATTTCTGTTTTAAACGGTTGTACCCAAAACAATAGTGCCCATTGGAAGAATACTCCTCACCTCTGAATTCTAAATCTGTAAGGAGGAGTGAGCCCTTTCTATGTTTATATAGGCAGCAATATAAACGTGAAGTTTCACAATCTATACAAAATCAAATTTAAAAAAAATTGTATTTTTGTACCTTTTCATATGTGTGCTTACTAGTAGCTATTATTTTCGTAGCAGATTTGGACTGGAAGTGATTTTGTAGCTTCTACTGAAGGTCCAGCTGGGAGTTCGAAAAGAACTTGTAGTTCAACACCAGGCCCGACTTTGTTATTGCTTGTGCTTCTTAGTGCTTTATAGTAAAGCTGTTTTTATTTTTTCTCTTGCAGTGGAAAGATGTATGAGTTCTATGCAAGCCGGGACCCAAATGATCAAACTACGAGGTAGTTCTAAAGGTCTAGTTCGGTTTTACTATCTAGATGAACACAAGTCTTGTATAAGGTGGAGACCATCACGGAAGAATGAAAAGGCCAAAAGTAAGTCACTGCATTTTCTTTCTAGTACTAAAGATAGTTTCAGTTTGAGGTGAAAGAAACAAATCTATGTATCCTGTAGTTTGCAAGAACTGAATTTATGTCAATGCAACTGCATCGCTGACCAATAGAAAGAGTGACATGGCTGCATTGGACGCATAACAGTTTGTTAAGGCTTCTCATTGAACATGGCTTTCCCCCCTTGGCCCTGGAGTTAAAGTGGAATGACTACATATAAACCATACGTGTTTACTCTTGCCTTGTGATGCACCTCTGCCAGCCTTGCTTATTCCTGGTGGTGTTGCTGCTTTCCGGGTTGGCTCACTGGACACAGATGGTGTTGCAGAACTGCTGTGTAGTTAGTGAGGCTGGGGGAAAACGGGTGACTTGGGAAGCCCATTGACTGGGCTGCAAGAGAAAAGGATTCGGATAAAATCTGCTCCCTAATAGACTATGCCCATTCACCATGCATTTACTTCATGCTGTGCTTCATTAAACTTTATCCAAATAGTGTCTTTGACTGGCAACTAATTTTTTTCTAAATCGCTGAAGGTCTGTTATGGAGGTTACTGATGTGTATTTTGTTCTGAAGCACATAGAAAAAATAGAAGTGCCTTTCTACCTATAGCATTGTTGTTTGGATCTGAGTATGACATGACCTGAATATTTTTTGAAAGGAAGAGGCCGCACGTGTATTCGGCAGATGTGAAAATCTATAAATGCCTGGTGCCCAAGCCAAACTTTAAACATACATAAGAAACCTATTGAAGTTGTCTAACGTGTTATTATTGCTTGACACCTTCTATCCAAGATCCAAAAAATTCACAATATACTGACCTTGAAAGCCTATAAAGACAGTCGAGTGGGTTTTATGATACAGATTGGGTATCATAACCTTGGGTAGTTGGGTTATATAAGAATCTAGTGCATTTGTAATCTCTTTAACAAGTTGATATACAGCTGCTCACCAGTCTCAACTTTGTCGTCCAAGATGGTACATCTCTTTAGATTATTTTTGCTCCTCCGTTATCGGTGTCAGTTCTGACATTTGCTTGTAATATAGAGGAAGAGATCACTGTTAGACTGTTTTTCTTTGTCAAGTTGCAGTCATTACATTACTGTGGACATGTGTTCTTCTTCCCCGCTGGCTTCCTCCCAGGGGTTTGTGTTCTCTTTGAGTGTAATGCATCTCCTGGTACTCTTTTGTTCGTGCTTTGTCATAGTCGAGCTGCACTGTGTACAGCTAGATTGTCTTTGTTAGCACTGACAGCCCTGTACACAGGAGGATGAAGGTTTGCAGATCATCAGGGGGGTCTGTAAGCAGAAAAGCCAGATTGTCATTTTAAAGGAGAAGGGTTCCCAAGGTATGGTTAACAATCTGTTGCAGAGGCTTTTACATGAGCACTGAATTGTTACAATGAATTAGCTAATTAATATTTAAATGAACTAATGCGTTGTTAGGCTTAGCATTGCAAAGGCATAAACAGTTTCATAGTATTCTGTACCACCAGTATGGAGTCCAGCAGCACAAGAAATCTAGTACACAAAGAAGTGTTTGAACTGTTGAGGTAAATTGTAGATAGTATTGCAAACTATGAAAAAAAGAACCAAATAGCCTTTTATTTAATACCACAAAGGACAATGTTAACTTTTAAAAAAGGAATTTATTTATACTACAACTGCCTCCCCTCACTTATCCATAGGATTGGGGGGGGGGGGGTATTTCAGTATCTAGAAATGTTGTTAGAGTAAAGCCTTCTCCAACATAACTTTATCAGATATAAAAGAGCCCTTTTAAACCCTTATGGGTATTATTAAAGTTTATTATGATTGGGTTTGACATTCCTATAGTATCCAGTACATCCGGCAAGACACAGCTTGAATGGTGGTGTTGGAAAGGGGCATATACTTTTAGCCAATCGGGATCTACTGAACTGCACAGGACTGGCAGACAAATCAAGGTAGTACTTCTCCTTTATTGCCCCATCACCAGTCAATCTAGTGAGCTGGTGGCTGCTTACTGGTCTTCTCCCTCCAAACCTATAACTAGAAAGTGTATAAAAACAAGGGATGTTTGAGTTCATCTATCTCTGTTCTTACCACATTTTAGCATGTTCCTGTTAGCTCAGGAGCACTGTGGCAAAATGAATTGGGTATCTGTTGCTTCTCCTTCACCCAGTTTATCTTCTCTCTTTGGGAGATTACAAGAGGCTGGCACTACGCCCCCTGTAGATTGTTACCCCGTCTTCATTAAAATACATTGATTTTTTTTTTATGCAAAACTGCATTTATTTGTATTTCCTGTATCTGACTTGAGTTCAAGGTAAAATTAGTCCTAGGGACAGGATAAGATTTTGAGTTTAAGTGTTTGGGCTAAATGTTGAATATCTGCATTTAGAAGTAACTATCACTCTTTGTAGTTTGCACAAACACCGGAGCTGGCCAGGGCTGGGTCCCACATCTGTCATCTGCCACCCTTCAGTTACAGTACAGAGGCTTTCTTTACATCATCAGCATGTGCAGTGCAGTTCAGGATGTAATCCTGATTTATGGATTCATTTGATTATAGCTAGCGACAAAACTTACAGTACGGTTGAAACCATGCAGCATGGATAGCATATGCAGGAGTATATTACTAATCTACAGAATAAATATAATAGATTAGATGGGGTGGATAGTATACCAAGAGGAGACTGGCGTGGTAATGGATTAATGGAAATTACTTGCATTTGTCATAAAGAGATTGGAACCATGCATTTTTGTCTGTCTGGAGGGCTAGTAAGAGGTAAAGTCTTCATTAGCAGATACCCACTACTGTGACCCTGAGCTCTTAGGGACCAAATCCCACATTCTGGGCTTTACTCTTCAACAAGAAAGAGCTCAAATGTCATTATATAGGAGCCACTGAGTCTAGGTTAAGATTCCACCAATCACCACCTCTGAGAAAGAAGAAGAACCCTAGATGTCACAGAACAAGAAAAGGTGGTGGTCCAAGAAAGGCTTTGGGGGTAGGGGAGCTAAAGTTTAATTTACAAAGTCTTAAAGCTTATATATATATATATATATATATATATATATATATATAATCTCAGACTCTAACCCAAAACTAGAATGCAACAAGTGAACTCGGACTGCTTGACCTGTATACATGTTTGGGGACAGTGACAGTGAGGTAGTCATTTTCTCAGTATCACAGCCAGATAATTACCCTTAGGTGAGCAATGACAACCCCCATGTTGTCATTAAGACTGAACAGCTGATGAGACAAAAGCTAGATTTACAAGGCTGTGCCAGTCCAGGCTTGTCTGTCTGACTTGTTTGTGATGCGTTTGTGGACTTGGCTGGTGCACCTTGCTGGGCTGATTGTCCAAACAGAGCCATTGATGTTTGAGTATAACAGATGGCAATAAGTGCTTTGGACTGTATGAAATAACTTCCTGCATATGTACTCCAAATGATCATTACACTTTCTCTTCAAGACATAGCCATCATTTAATGTATAATCTATGCTGTACAAATGTATACGGTTAGTTCGCGGTCAGTCATTACCAACATAGATACAAAAAATGACCTTAATTTAAATTTGTATTGCCGGTTATCCAAACATTATCATATCCTTGAAGTGCTGTCATGAGAAGAATTATTTCTTAATGGCTCTCAGCCTGACTTGTACAGAAAGGATAGTATCTGCACTCATGGAAACTTCACAGAGGCTAATGAGAAATTAATATTCTCCTCACAAATGGGTAATGTAACAATGTAATGGAGTCATTTAGATCCAAACGGGGGTTTCTTCTAGCTGGATGCCAATGAGAACATTCAGTGATTGATAGAGGTAGCATTCAGCTTTTGTCTTTGCTACCCTGTATATTAAATTTATGTTCTACCCTCTCAGGTCACAGGGGAAATTATATCTTGTATACTTTTCCTTTTTTTCCTAGTGCAAGTGTTATGTTTCCCCTGAATTGGCCTTTTATTATTTGATAAGTGAGATGATGGACGGGAGAGGCACATTTATTGGACAGCTATTAAATTATTGCCTACAACTCATAAAACTGAGTTTCTCGGTCGCTAGCGGTCATGGATCACTAAAATCATCCTGCGGTTGGTTTTGGGTCTAAAACTTTTTAATAGATCTCTTTCGAAACTTTTTCATTTGATTGAGGCAAGTAGTACACATAGGCACTGTATAACAAAGCCTACTACCAAAGAGCCTCATCAGGGCTCAGTTTGGTATTTTCCTAAATGTTTCAAGAATCACCTCTCAGTGCTAAGGATGCTCCATTTTTTTGCATTTTAAAATGGCCGATTAAACTAAACGGGAAAAGAAAAAAAGATTTAGAAGTACTGGTGATGTCACCATTAGTGTTTAGAATTCTCTCTATGACCAGGAGCAGAAAGAAGGGTCCTGCATGGTCTTGATTGTCATTTCTGATAGAACAGCTGGCTATTTAAAAAAACCCATACATCAAATACTGTATGTGTGTTTGGATGATGAAAGCAATAGTGAGAAGCAGAGACAAATTCCATACCCTTAGTTTTATATCTTGAGGAACAAATTGAGTAAGGGCTGTTACACGATCAGTCATGAAGATCAGACATCAATGTCTATTTGGTAAACAGGGAAATCACCGCTTGGATCATATGCTACACACAACTATCAATAGGTCTTTCTCCCCTGAATAAGTATATAAACAATAAGAAAATTGTTAAAGCAAGGCATTGGCAATCCATTATATTAATCTTTGTTTTGTTTGGAGAGAAGCTTCTACTGTAAAGATTTAATTCTGTGCTGCTAGTCCTTGTTCCACCCCCTTGGGGCAACGCAACGTTAATATAGGCACATATATTTACCTTGCTTTGATTTCTCTTGCTGCATTGATCAGGAGCAAAGAAAATTCCTGTGTAAGCTATGAACTGGTGGAGTTGTAGTTAGACATGGCCATAGACTTCTAAAATTGCTATGATTTGCCCTGTTAATTTGTATGATGCACAATGCCTTAAAAAGTTAGGTGTTGCCTTCATCCCCTGGTATTTTGTACCTAGAGAGCAAGAAATATTTGCTGCTGAGGGAGCAGAGATTAAAACAAAAAGGTTTAAAATGTCTTTCATTATGTGACCTGTTTGATGCCCTTTTTAAAAGACACTCTTTCTCCAAAATCTATATATATACTTTTAATCAATATTGCTAAAACATGGCTTGTGTTATGGCACTCATTCACACAAAAAATGCATGTATGTAAGGGCCAGGTACTCCAAATTCACAGTTACAGCTGTCAAAGGTGTGCTTTCCCATAACTTTTGGACGATATCCTTCAGTTTCCTATTGCGTCTACCACTTTTTTCAGCTCCTAAGCCAATTACGTTAAATGATACTTATTTAACTGCTACAAAATAATTGCATTTTAGCCTGTGTTATTTTAAAAATATGATAATTATATGAACTAGAATTTCAAGTAGGCTCTGCAGATTGTCAGATTTTGTTCTAATTTCATCTCTGCTCCAGCCCTGCTTCTGGTCCAGGCCCTAAAGCCACTGTCTGGTCCCAGGGCTGGACACTTGCCAACCCCAATCTGCAGTTGTGTACACAACTTGATTTAATGGATGAGCTGGCTCCACCACAAAGCCAAAATGTGCTTACTTTCATGCTGTTCATTTATATTTCCATGCTAGTTTGGCGTTGCCCTGGTAGCAATTGGGACATAAGCATCCACTTAGTTTGCTTATGCTTTAGGAGAGCTCAGAGAGTGTTATTTTAATATTGGATAGATTTATTTTGTATTTTTTGTAGTTCCTTTTTATTGCCATCTGCAATCATCATTCATTTAGTCAAAGGTATATGAACTAAATGTTTGTCAACCAAGCCAAACTCAGATTGTTGGTGGAACAATAGTAGACTTAATGCCAACGTTGATCAGCTTTGGTGGGCAAATAAAGTTTGCTTCTAAAATTATTCAGAAATCATAGCAGTTGGAGTTAACCTGCATTTACCCAGCTTCAGCTGGTTTTGTCTGCCTCATCACTCCTGACAGTCTGGATTGTATATGAATAGGTTATAACAATCAGAAAAGTCTGTAAAGGTCCTTGTTGTGCCAAGACGTGGTGTACTTGTAGATAATCACATTAAACTTGAATTGCTCTGTAACCATAAATGTGACAAATTACTACTAGAAAACAAACAAAAATGTCTTTCATTCTAATTTCTTTTTTTTTTTCCCAGCACCAGTTGTGGTCATTTTCACCCGGCCAAAAACTATCCCCCGCCTGGGCACCACAATATTTTCATTCTAACATTCATACTAAAATTCTGTTTTACCTATCCTTTTATGTCTACTTAAACTTCAATTTTTTTTTTTTTATCCACAGTCTCGATCGACTCCATTCAGGAAGTATGTGAAGGGAAGCAGTCAGAGATTTTCCAGAGATATGCTGATGGGAGCTTTGACCCAAACTGTTGTTTCAGTATCTACTATGGGGATCACATGGAGTCTCTTGATCTGGTGTCCTCGAGTGGCGAAGAAGCGCGAACATGGATAACAGGTCTCAAGTACCTAATGGCAGGGATTAGTGATGAAGACAGTCTTTCTAAGCGTCAAAGGACTCGAGACCAATATCCTTTTCTGCATAATTTTTTTTTAGGGAATTTAATGGATATGTGTAAAATGTTATTGGTTTGTTGAATAATGGGTAAAGTTAGCTGAATATACACCAGAGCAATATAAGTCTCTCTTACTCTCAAATGTTTCACACCTCCAGTAGATAGCCATTGTGTTCATAAATGCCACCAGGTCTTTTGGGGTATGGTCTAGGTCAGTGTTTCTGTGGAACCCTAGGGTCCCTCCAGAGCTTGCTAGGGGTTGCTTTAGCAATTTTTGACTCTCGGGGTCAAATACCACTGGCACCAATGATGTTTTTGGTTATTTGTAAGGGTGACATTCTTCTCATTGGCCAGCAATGTTAGAGCAATTCTTCCTATTGACCACCACACTAATGTACTGTGAGCTCTGGATACAGTAATTAATTATAGAAGGGGTCCCAAGACCTAAAAGATATTTCAAGGGTCCCCCCATGCTAAATGGTCTAGGGTTAGGTTGCCTCAGTATAGAATATTTTTGGAGTCCGAGTCAAAGATAATGTATAGTATTTTAGATGCTACCTAAAAGATATCCAAATGCATTAATATTTGTGTATGCATTGTGGTTTGTGGTTTACCAAAAAGTGTTATATGTTACTAAAACCCATTTAAATATTTGTCAGGTAGGCAAATTAGTTGCAGAATTGTCCAATACCCGACACATACTGATGTTACTAAATTTGGTATGGGCATCGATGACATTTGGTCATGAAAGAGTTAAACACTAAAATACTAACATGCTTATTGAAAATGTGCTCTGATTTCACTTTAAGGGTGTCATCATAGAGTATTCAGAAAAAGTAATTACCAGTAACGACTCAACTAGATGACCAATTTAAATCTTGAGCAATTTAACCACTTGCAGAAATCATGTCACTTACAACATGTGGATTTCTATAAGTTTCAAATGAGGTGATTGGCACTAAGTGGCTGGATGGTTCAGAAAGATTACATGACAATTGCCTGTGTAGTTTAACTCTATAACTCGATATTTTAGAAACTGCAAGGAAAGGCTTACTTAAAGGAAACCTTTCTCAAAGGAAACATGAAGGCTACTATTATAGATGTTACTTTCCACAAATGCTTGCTGTCTGGCAGTCATTCTGATACTATGGCTTTGATACATTAAGTGCATGGCCCAGAAAAGAACAATTAGGTAGATAAGGACTCCCCCAGGCCACCAGGCACTATGCTATGATCTTTTGTTTTTTAACCCGCTTTTTAGGTTGGTCACAAAATTTAGCAGGGTTCCCATTTCCTTACTTCTGGGCTGTGTGGTCCTCATTGATACAAAAAGTAGTGCTGATTTCAACCACGACCAGTGACTGGTAGTGGGAAATGATTGGTATTACTTCTAAACAGCAACCCTCACCCTAAAATACTTGGCTGTGTTTTTTTTTATAAAAACACCAATGCACAAATGTCTGGAGTTGAATTTTCCTGTATGTGTATTCTTATTTCAGGCACTGATCACATGCACATAGAAATTGGTACCTGGGGTATCAACACTTGGTCAAATACCACATTTGTTGCTATCTGTGTAGTCTATATAGGGATGTACATGGCCACATTTCAAGAGTGTGGGTATTGGGCTGCAGAAACTGAATACAAATACAAAAAGAGTAAGTTAGTTAATATATAATGCCACCAATATTCTCAGATGAAGGTTTTTTTGTACTGTGTTGGGGCATCTTTTAGCAAGAATTAGAATTGTTCCTGGTATGTCACAAGAAAGATGGTGGCCATAGTTATTTTACGGGAACCAATCATTAGGGAAATATGTAGGCTCACAAGGGTGTTCTCTGTTGCTGGTGTCTAACTGCTGGGTTTCTTGCTTTGGTTAAATTCAATTGTGATCTTGCCTAAAGAAATCCACAATTGGCATACCAATATTATTCCATGACAGGTGTACTTTAAAGGGCCAGTGAACCCAGCTGTAATGGGTAAAGCCTGATGGGCTGAGTCTGTCCCTGGCTTCTTATGTGGAAATAGTGTTTTCCCAACAACTTTTATGGGTTCCTACTATTGTATTGCATACTGTATTGAGTTGGCATCCTAGATCAAAGGGTCACCAAAGACAAACAAATACCAAATCATATGTAATGTAACTTGAGCAGTCAATGGATCTTTTACTTTAATATGTCTCTTTTCTGTTACTGGGCATAGTCAAACTTCTCCAATGGGTAATGACCCTAACAATGCCTTGGCATAAAACAAAAGCCGTCTTCCTCTGCCCTTTGCCTTCTGGCAGACAAAGAAAGGCTAATACATTGCATATGAATACTTTGCAATGAGAAAAATCATGATAAATTCTCACTGGAATTAATTAGGTCATAAGGACATAAAACAGCACTGTAAAAAAGTTTAACATTTCCACATGTTACTATGGCTGTTAGAAACGCTTAATTATAGAGATGGAAACTTCTACATTTTGTAAAAGGCTACAAGTTTGGCATTTTTAGAAATGGTACATAATTTATAAAGCATTCATCTGAATAAGTGAGGAGTCTTGTGCTACAAACTTCATAAATTATTACATTAAAACATGTTTTTCTGTAATCTTTCCCACGCTCAATTGTTGCTTGTAAAAAACATATTGATGATCTGCCGTCTCTTAACCTGGGTGCTGCCAGAAAATTATGCTTCCTAGGTAAATTATTTGATGTTCTCCCACAGCTTTGGCCAGCAATATAATATTTTATTTCAAATAAAATCATCTTGGGTTTAAATTCACAGCCTACACTTAAAGAAAATAAAAGATTAGAAGCCAGATGTAATACATCTACTGAATAAATATTTATAGGGTCATAATGACAGACCATTGGGCTCCATAGAAAAACTCTGATAATCCATCTCCCCAAAGTAGATTTTTTCTATGGCACCATTTAAAGTAAGTGTTACTGATTTCAACATAAAGTATACCTAAATCAAGGACAAGTTGGAGAAGAGCACAGTCGGTACACTTAGTCAGTATAAATTGTCAAGCAAGAGTAAAGCAGCAAAAAAAATAATGACACAATTCCTCTATAGCCCTAACATTAATTTGTTTGGTGCCTTTGTTTTGCAGAACTGAAAGAACTGTCCGCTATCCTGATGTTAACCAGATCTATGGTATCTTCACTAGCACATAGATATTTAAAATGCAGTTTATATTCATTGTGCCTTTTCCGGTTCCTTCAAAACCCAACCCCTTCCCCACCACCGATATATAAACTGAAATTTTAAGCCATTAGAAAAATTTATCAAGCATAAACCTATAACACAGCACTAGAATTCTTGATAAAAACTGAAGAAAACCCTAGCCAAGCCAGCTTGAGATAGGTAAAGGATAGGTAGGGGAAATAAATCTGTGGTTACTAAGTAATAACTGTACAACAAATCAGAAATTGGGTTTTGTGGGCCTTTTTGAATGTAATAAAGGAGCAGCTCTAGAGAAGCCTTGGATCTATGCATGGAAATTATATGAAGGTGTGCCATTCAACATGCTATTATAACTACTTGTGTTGAAATGATTATTTCACATCCTGGTTCCTTTCCTTAACTCCAGCCAAATATGGTTGAAGCAGACATTCGATGAAGCGGACAAAAATGGAGATGGGAGCCTGAGTATAAACGAGGTCTTACAACTTATGCACAAACTGAATGTGAACCTTCCACGCCAGAAAGTCAAGCAAATGTTCAAGGTAAGCAAAAGCTGTTTTTTGTCCCCCAATTTGTCTCCTAAACTGCTACCTTTGTATACAAGCATACAGAATGTACTTGACAACCCAAAATTACATATAGGCTTTAACTTCATTTCAAGAGTATTTTTTCAATGTGTTTAAATTTACTGCTTTTCTATTTACATGATAAAAAGTAATCCTGCCGTGTGAATCCTTGTTCAGGATGCTGCTAATAATAAACCTTATTGAAGGGCCACACACAACAAAATGTGTCGTAAGTCCTTACTGTTTGTTGCAACCTGCTGGTTCTTGGCATAATAGATTTGCATATACAAGACTCCACTAGATGACCCAAAACAGTATTTGTTCCTAGCATCATATTACATATCTCTGAAAAATTATGTAAAACCTCATTAACATTGGACAAAGGAGGCCAGCCAAGTGGGTGGGCAGAGATTTACCTGGCATGTTTCGAACGAGGCCTAGAGGGGCTTGTTTGGATAACCTCTGGAAGAGGTAGGGTTTTATTCCTATCCATAAGCCCCTTGGGTAAATTTCCCCTTACCTATCTCTTTGCCTTAGTGGCAATTGTCATCAGAACTAAAAGTAAAGGGAGTATGCAAATTTTTATTTGTCACCGGAACAAGAATTTTTGGGAAGTCTTCCAGTAGTGATACTTTTCCAACTCTTTGAGAAGATTTTTCTCACTTTGTTACAAATAAAGTTTACGTACCTAAGGAGAAACCCCCCCATTGGGACAAAAAGAGCTTTAATCCTTTCCCAAGCTTTGCAAAATTTGGACTGTAAAAACCCATTAAAGTACCGTGCTGCTAACCTTCTCCTAGAAATTTTGTTGCCTGGGTGTCATGCTGATCCAAACCTTCAGTTCTTTAGATCACTAGCCCAGTCCTTAATACAGATTAGGAATTCTGACCTTAATCTAACATGTTGCATTTTGATGAATTAAAGCCCTTGGACCTGCATGACACACTGACAATGAGCATTTTCGGAAGGAATATGGCGGCTTATGTGTTTTATCCAGAACAGGTTTTGTCTGAACTTTTATCTGCTTCACCTGTGTTAAGTTTTTGTTTTGTTTTTTTTTTCTCTTTCCCAGCAAAGATACTTTTTCTGGGCGAACTGTTGTGTTCTTTATGATCTATAAGTCTTAGAAGGGTTTAAAGAACAGTTGTGTCAGAATACTTGTACATCGCGAGCAAAAAGTTGAATCTTTCAGCAGCCCTCGCTGCTTGCTTCCATGTGATTGACACGCTTGCCCGTGTCTGATCTTTGTTGCTTGTCAGATAAAGAGGATCAGGAGATGCTCTGCTGGAGTCTGTATTTTTGGAGCAGTACTCAATGAGAAATACATAGACTGTCTGGTGAAAAATAACGAGAAAGGGGAATGTTACCGCATGCGAGTCTGTGTTGGTGACCTGTAAAACAATGTTCTTTTTCTGTGCTGAAAGGATTTGTAGTTTCCAGGTGCAGTAAAAACATCTTAAGGTCACCTACATTCACCTAGAATAAAATCACAACTATTTGAAACTTTGCAAAAATGTGCAACAAACAAAGTGTGTGTGTGTGCATGTATATATATATATATATATATATATATATATATATATATATGTGTGTGTGTGTATATATTTAGAAATAAATAAATCAATCATATTTTTGGGTATCATAGTGTTTGCTGGCAATGCCTAGGGGATGCTGCTGGTGTTCAGGAACTTTATCTACATTTCTGACATCCAGCCAGTGCTGTCATCAAAGCAATAGAAAAAAGCATTCTCCTCTTTTAGATCCTTTAAGTAAAAAAAAAAATATGGCTTAAAGCAGACCTAAAATCAGAAAGTAACCTAAATTTATTAAATCAGTTTCTCCCTCATGGTGTCAATGAATATAATATTACCCAAAGATCTTTTCCAACCTCATCCACTTTCATTGGATCAATTCATACATATTGATTGTGTGGTCTCCGCCGAAGGGTTTTCGGGATGAAACAGGGTCTGTCTGAACATGATCTTTCTTTTTTCGCAGCATAGACTGAATAAATACAGTTAGGTCCATAAATATTTGGACATAGACAACTTTTTTCTAATTTTGGTTCTGTACATTACCACCATTCATTTTAAATGAAACAAAGATGCAGTTAAACTGCAGACTTTCAGCTTTAATTCAGTGGGTTGAACAAAAAGATTGCATAAAATGTGAGGAACTAAAGCCTTTTTTAACACAAACGCTTCATTTCAGGGGCTCAAAAGTAATTGGACAAATTAAAAAGGCCAAAATAAAATGTTCATTTCTAATACTTGGTTGAAAACCCTTTGCTGGCAATGACAGCCTGTAGTCCTGAACTCATGGACATCACCAGATGCTGGGTTTCCTCCTTTTTAATGCTCTGCCAGGTCTTTACTGCAGCGGCTTTCAGTTGCTGTTTGTTTGTGGGCCTTTCTGTCTGAAGTTTAGTCTTCAACAAGTAAAATGCATGCTCAATTGGGCTCAGATCAGGTGACTGATTTGGCCATTCAAGAATATTCCACTTCTTTGCTTTAATAAACTCCTGGGTACTATCCCCCATCTGTATTATGAAACGCCTCCCAATCAATGTGACTGCATTTAGCTGGATTTGAGCAGACTGTATGTCTCTGAACACCTCAGAATTCATTCGGCTGCTTCTGTCCTGTGTCACATCATGGATAAACACTAGTGTCCCAGTGCCAGGCTTATGAGTGGCTTGCACCTTGCAGTGCACCCTCTGTATTTACTTTCATGCAGTCTTCTCTTTATGGTAGACTTGGATATCGATACGCCTACCTCGTGGAGAGTGTTGTTCACTTGGTTGGCTGTTGTGAAGGGGTTTCTCTTTACCATGGAAATGATTCTGCAATTATCCACCACTGTTGTATTCCGTGGACGTCCAGGTCTTTTGGCGTTGCTGATTTCACCAGTGCTTTGTTTCTTTCTCATGACGTACCAAACTGTAGATTTTGCCACTCCTAATATTGTAGCAATATCTCAGATGGGTTTTTTTCTGTTATTGCAGCTTAAGGATGGCTTGTTTCACCTGCATGGAGAGCTCCTTTGACTGCATGTTGTCTGTTCACAGCAAAATCTTCCTCAAATCAACTCCAGGCCTTTTATCTTCTTAATTGATAAAGACATAAGGAAGGAATTGCTCACACCAGCCAATGAAATAGCCTTTGAGTCAATTGTCTAATTACTTTTGAGCCCCTGGAATGAAATGAAGTGATTGTGTATAAAAAGGCTTTAGTTCCTCACATTTTTATGCAATCTTTTTGTTCAACCCACTGAATTAAAGCTGTGTAATACCCCATGCTGGAGCATTGTTTGTCAACCTTTTTAAATACCCCAGGAGGTACCCCTTGAAATAACTTTCAGGTCTTCAAGGAAACCCATCTATATAATTACTATATCCCCAGCTCATCGGACGTTAGTGTGGTTGTCATTGGGACGAATTTCACTTACATTGCTGGCCAGTGGGAAGAACATGATCATTACAGATAGCCAAAAAGATCATTGGTGACAGTAAACTGAACTGGGAGTCACAAATTGCTCATTGTTCAAGGAACCCCTAACTTCTTGAGGTACCTTGGTTGGGAAACATTGCATTAGAGTGTTGGCCATCTGTTTGACACAGACTTCATTAGCACTGATCTCCAGTTTTCTGACCCTTGTCTGATGCAAAAAATATTTTTAGACTTGCAAAGAACTGATGTACAGTGACTATTGCTAAACAGGGTCCCTGTCCTTGGTGCTGAAATATGAGTTCTTGTTTAAAAACACAGTCAGCCACTTCCATTGACCTAAATGAATATGTGTTGCAGTTGAGGTTGTTTCTAGAGGACTAGAGATGGCCCATATTCCCTAGTGGTGAGGTAGAGAGCCTTGTAACTGCACTCAACCACATGACAAGGCTCGGGGGCACAAAGAGGTTTGCCTGTGAGCTGCTAACTATGTAGTTTAGGACCGCATGTCTAAAAGCGGCCCAAAGGGATCAAAGAATTGACCCCTTTTGTTCTCCCTTTCCATCCAAAAACAGAAATTTACTTTATTGGGATGTGAACAGACTACACTACATTTTTATTTATAATTTTTCTATTTTCCTATACCAACTTTAGAAATTAAATTTCAATTGGCGTGCCAACCCTTAACATGATCCTATTGCAATTTATTTCCAGCGATTTATATCACATATTCTAGCTAAACATGTAACAGTTTCTTAATTTCTTTTTATCCTTATTATAACTATCCTTATATAACCTTTATAATATAACTTATATCCTATTACTTTTTGTAATTTACATTAATAAATGAAATTTCTTGTATACAAAATAGAATTTTATGCTGCAATGTTAAAATAATAGTTTGGAAACAAGTCAAATATTTAGCAGCACAAAATACAGTAATGATTCTTCCTATGGAAACATGTTTATTACAGAGCTTGTCAAAGCAGATGTCTTGCTCTGTGCTTTCCTTTGACCTAATTGCTTAGCGCAGTTAAATTTAATTTGTACGTTGGCAGTATATATCAATACAGATTGCCTTTAGCCCAGAATGAATTAATAGGACGATACAAATGTTTACTCTGGAAAACCAACCTTCTAAAGGGATTGTGTAGTGTTATTAGGTGTACAAGAAATCAGCTTGGTGTAGGTCTTCAATATGTATCATGTACAAAAAAAAACTTTATATCGCTATTTATTGGGCCTGATTTAATAAGCTCTAGAAGACTGTAGAAGATAGAATATCATAGGGGAAACTGGGTAATAAAATGTAATGGATTTCTTAAAAATAATTTATTAATTATAAAATGTTTTTATTCCTGGAGAAGATCCTTTCAGGGATTTTTGCATCACCCAGGTTTTTGCATAAAAGTCTATCTTTTCCAGTCTTGGAGAGCTTTAAAAAAATCAGGCTCTTTGTATATGTACATAGGAGTAACTATATTTCCCATTGAAAATATACCTTCTAATACCCGATTTAAAGTTATATACAATAGTTGTACTTGGTTGCTTATTTGCACAATTCAAGCCTAAACGTCAGCTGACTCATAAATAAGCAACTGTTGTAGTGTATTCTTTAAGACATACCTTGGCTCTCCCTATGGTATAGGTGGCATCATCAACTGTGTAGAATCTTCCCCCAGGTGTCAGACCTTTGTTAGAGGTGTAGAAAGCACAATGAAGCAACATTGGAGGACCTGCCCTCCTGTATATCAGTTTTGTTTTTTTACTATATAGCCAAATGATGGACACAGATACCACTCTGTCTACTGATAATGCTTCTATCTTGGTTCCAAGGTTTAATCTCCTAGGAAGGGCATACTGTGGTTCTATCCAAAAGCTGCTAGGTCCAGTATGCCTTGCTACTAGCAATCTACCACTGGTCCTACCAAATGGGAATGGCTGGAAGGACTAATTAATAAGGACTAATTAATAATTTACAACATATAGAGTAGCTGTTGGCCCAGCTCTCTGACTGCATGACGATGATCATAGAGATATAGGTATATGTATATTCTTTCACGAATTTCCCTTGACTAAAACATTCACTTGATTATTCCTGTGATATGATGAATGTGACTATGGGTATCCTGACAGGTAGATTTCCAACTCTGCTTTTTGGGCTCATTTTCCTATCTTGATTCTTTATGCTTCCTACGCTCAATCTTTATCTATTGTTCTTCCACCCATCCCAGGCACTATATCGTCCGTCACAGATATTTTATGACATTAGGTACAAGATCTGTGTATGAAATTGATATTGTTGGTTTTTCTGTTATTTTCTGTTTTTCATTATGTAATGTTTCAAACTATTTTTTTTTAATAAACCTTTATTGCATAAAAAACCTAAATGGCATTATTCATAATAGCAGTGGGAAGAACATTGCTCTGTTGATGTGATAGTGTACATTAGTGTAGTAATTTCTAGGATTGTTGCATAGTACATGATAATAAAAAAAAGTGAGAATCTAATGAAGTAGACTTAGTAAAATTTAACTATAAATGCAAACACTTCAACTGTGCTAAAATCAGACTTTATTTTCAGTTTACCCAAATGGTAAGAGTAAGTATAATGGTCCCCTGGTAGTTTCCTGCAGTACACTATTGTGTCCTCTTGTTTCCTAGAGTACGTTTGTAGATTTAAATGGATTGTGCCTTTAAGGGACAAATTTAATAATAATGTTATGGTTTATGTAATGGAAAGGGTCAAATGTTAGGTTGTGCTTCAGGCAAGTTGGCACTGTTTATTAGCGCGTACATTTACATGCTTTCCTTGCAGCTCATACATTTGAATGGACTTCATACAGCAGTAAAATGTACCAAAAAGTGCAGGTTCTATTTTTAGCAACGTGTGTTGGGGTGTCTTTTAGATGTAATGGTACTGCATCACATCATTGCATGTATTGCAGGACTTTGGTGTGAACGGGCCCTTGATGTTTGGATTACTTTTGGTCTTAGGAACACATGGGGCATATTTTTAGCTTTTTATGCATAACCGTTGCTTCTCAGCTCAGCTACCAGGGGCAAATAGACATGCCTAATAGCTCCTTGTATGGGCAGCATGTGAATCAATTACCATCTTCCTACAAGAAAGAAAAGAAATCCCCTTGAGCTATAGGCTTGCTATTAAAAATCTGCATTCACAAAGAGCATAACTTTCTTGTAGTGATAATTGATCCATTAAACAGAATATGTAAACCGTACGCACAAAATCTAAAGCCTTATTACCATGCTTATACATATTCAGTGCCACCATATGCAGTAAATATATGTCCCATAGACCTCTAGTCCTGCAGCTTTTTATGCCTATTACATATGCACCATCTCTTTATAAAATTGGACAAGCTTATATTACTGATTATTTAGCCCAGTGACATATCTCTGTGAATATACCTTGAAATCACAACTGTTTTCTACCAGGACTCTTGCTGTTTGGCAGTAGACGCTGCATGACACTCTGTGCTAAGAAAATATGAATGATTTCTTACGGGAAATCATAGAATGTAAATCATATAAATACTTAGAATATCCTTGGAATGATCTTCCTTTTTAATCTCCATAAAATACGATAAAATATGTAAGGCAGATACTGCATTACCAGCAGTAACCAGATTCCCGATAAACCCGCTGCAGTTATCTAGGATGTTTATATTATACATACAAAGATTGAAATACATATATATTCAAAATGTAAAAAAAATATCTGTGCATGGAAATAATATTATAATTGCCCATACATATTGCAAATTTATTTTATAATTTCTGTATTGTCCTCTTTAGATCTACCATTTGTAATAATGAGGACCTACCTTATCTAACCAGGCAAGTCTTTGGAACATATGGTTGTGGACGGATTTAAAGACTAAATAACCTGATTGTATTGTGAATGGTTAGCTTTTTCTATACGTTCACACCCCAGGGTTTTTTTTGCATCCTCCAGCCATCTATACCTTTAAAAAACATTAAATGCGTAACCATAATTAGTAATGATATGGACTAGCATGCAAATAAAATTTTCTTTACTAAGGGAAACCAGCTTTTCATGTCGTGCCTCTAGCTAGCAGTGAAGGTTTGCAGGAATGAGCTCCATAGGTGGATGCAGTGCATTGGATATCCATTTTTGTACAGCTTATTCTATGTGAATACTAGCAGTGCTGCTAAAAGTGATCCAGTGTCTTCATGCCAAAAAGGGGACATCTTTTTTTTTTTTTTGGGGGGGGGGGGGGGGGGTTTAGATACTGGACACCAGAGGTTGGAATAAGTCGTTACCTTCAAGACCAACTCGAGTCCCAACCCATTGACACCAAGTCCCAAGTCGAGTCCCAAGTCAAGTCACTTCATTTATCCCCATTTGTCCCCATATAGAGCACTTATCCTGTTCTTGAGTACATGATTGCATTCTAAGCCCACTGCTTTCTCCTCTGAACGCTGAAGGAGCAAGAGAGGAAGGCAGTGAGGCTTCTGTACCAGCACCCTCCTCTCTGCCCCCTTCATCTGTCAGAGAAGAAAGCCATGGACTTAGAATGCAAGGGAGGTGGGGAATCAGTTTAGCTTCTATAACACTTCCATTATGGAAACAGCCGTGGCTGGATACAGATCTGGCATACACAGTATTTTTAAGCTTTCTTTGTCTTTTTACTGGATTAAAAAATGTGATAGTTTGCTGTAGGAGCAGTTTTCTTTTTTTACTGCCTTTAAAAAGGCATGTTTTTAATAAAATGGTCATTGGCTCGTTTAAAAGAATTGTGTGGAGGGTGACCTAGCTTCATTGGTGGCCCCTCGTTGTTGGGGGGACTGTAGATCATCAGCAATGGAAAAGACTTGGGATTGGAATGTTAGATAAATGTAGCTTCGGCTTTAGGTGGAGTAGTTTCTCCTTAAAATAATGCATGTTAAAGGAAACGTGATTGTTCATGAGTTTTCCATACTATCATTATCTGCTATGTTAAAAAAAAAAAAAAAAAAAGAAAGTTAAGTGTTTAGTGTCTTAAGCTGAATTTTAAACACATGAAAGAGTCAAAGTGACTCCCCACAATTGTGCACACAGAGCTTTAACAGTCACATCTGTGATTCCTTCCCTTCCTATATATACAGAACAAAGTCAGAGCAGTGACTCCTCCACTAAAGCAGCGGTTAGAAAACATTCCAATCTGAAATTGTTTTCATTTTTTTACAGCAGGCCCTGTCCCGTCACTGCATGTCATGAAAAATAATATTGGCTTTTCAGTGGTGGGATCCTCTTAGGATTCAGAATAGGAGACTACAAAGGGGGTGTTAGCACAATGGTAGGGCATTCAGGCAATGCTTCTGCAATGCTGAATCTGTAGTCCTTTGAGCCAAAAAAGATACCTGGACAGCAAAAATAGGCAAATATATCATCTGCACCTAACAAGAAAAAAATAGCCGTGCAAGTTGTGTTAAAGGGTGTAGGAGGGAGATTAGTTTTTGCTCAGTAATGGACTTTAAAGCAAAACTATACTAAAAGAAAAATTACTAGAAGATAGGGAGTTTTGGAAAGAGACCAACTCTGTTTTGCCCCAAAATTTCTTCCTCTTTCTTACAGCAGTTTTAATTTTGTGTGTACACTAGGAGGTTATTCCTAAAGCCTATAGGAACCAATCTAATGAGACCTTGCTATAACTGCCTAGTAAGAATTGTACACATTCAAACTAGTCCAAGTGTTTTGACTTTAGTTATTAATATTCCTGGCAATTATGTTGTTTTTCCTTCGTCAAAGACTGCAGGTTGGCATTTCACCATCTCAACATCAAACTGAGGAGCATGGAAACATACCAGTTTTTAAGTAATTATATTCTCCTATAAAAAACTAATGACTTTTTCACACCACACAGGTCTGCACTATTTATTTTCACTGTTCAGATTTGTAAATAGAAATGTTGATATATCAATCCAACAAGCAGGAAACCTTGAACACAGAATATCAAAACAATTTTTTTTTCTTAAACCTAATGATGGAAAATGAATATCAGATGCATCTGCAAGAAGATACACTGCCATACTCTACAGGGCTTGCAATTAATAGGTGAATTATAGTATACATAGCCAAATGATGACAAATATTTGCTAAGCATTATTTTGTATGGGGAAGGGTTACTACATGCACTATAGCAGGGACATTCCAATTCCAGAACAACCTTCTCAACCTTTTTACCCCTGAAGAACCTTGAAAATATTGGTAATGGTGTCAGTGGATAAATGCACTTTTACATCAGTGTTCAGTTGGAAGAATGGTCCCCTTAGAGTAGTTGTCTGACTACCAACCCTAAAGACAGCCAAAATGATCTCTGGTGTAATGCTGCTGGCTCTGCCAAGTGGTGTTGGCTCAAGAACCATGAAGGCACCAGCAATGGAAAGGATGGAAGTTCAACCATCCACAGTTCAAGGAACCCTTGTCAACCTTTAGAGGAACCATAAGATTCCACAAAACCCTGGGTGTGAATGGCTGGTCGAGAAGAATGGGATTTCTGGGGCATTGACAAGCAGGCAGAGGTTATACATATATTATTTTTAATAAGAGAAATTGCATAAATGTTTTTGTTGTGAGAGTACAACATATAAAATGCTTCTAAACCTATAGACTTATAAGAACTGCCATTGATGATTTTCAGGTTTAAGGCTCTGGAGCTCATCCCCATCCTCTTTTATTATCTAGGGCAACATTTGCATAACATAGGCAGGCAGAATGGATGTTCAAGCTTTTTTCTTAGACCTTACTAGCTCCATGTCTGTTCAAGTTCAGATATAGATACTTGTTCATTAAACAGGGTGGATTTCAGAAATCCTAGTTCTATGGTTAATTTCTGGTATGAGTAACCTCTCTATACCAATGCTGTCAATAGTGATATGTAGTATAGCACAGTATTCATAGTGTAAAATACTGCACAACATGCAAAATAGGACTATGTGGAACATATCCAGCCCAAAGTAAAGCCGCTCAGAAAGTGTAGAACACAGCTCACCCAGAATGAGCTAAGTTCTGATTTCTAGAATTATAGTACACATTGAGTTCTTTGTCTTATGCATGCACTACATTCAATTGTGGGTTCTACCTTGGTTTCTACTTTATATATGCAATAAATAAGTCCATTCTTGACATTTCCGGCTAGGTTGAGACCTACCTCGGGATCAAGCACCACATTGCTTCTGGTGACTGACACCTTGCCAGAGACTGGTTCATGAAGAACCAGCATCTGTAGATTTGACAATGGGCATTAATGAGCAGTACTGTACCTCTCATCACCCCTCATTCATATGAAGCTGCCACAGGTTGAAGCCCCTTGTAGTGTTTCCCCTGAGGCAGCAGATCACTGGCATGAGGAAGTGATAACCCCACAGCAACCTCATTGCCGCAATGAACTCTAACTCTGAATATTTTTTACTTTTCAATAGATTTTTTATATTGCAATATTTATCATTTCAATATTTAAAAATCCACAAGGCATATATATAGCTTCACTATTTGCCAGTCAATGTCTCCAACCCCCATCCAATGTGTTTTTATTCCTGCATGTTGGTGAGCAGCTCGATAATATGTCATATGCTGCAATACCCCTCTGCTTTGTGTGAAGTGATCGGCTTACAGCTTTAATGACTTAACATCATAAACATAACAAAAGTGGTTGTTTTGACACTTTTATTTTCTTTCTAAACATAAAGCTAGAATTCTCATCTTGGTTTTTCTGGGTCTTTCTGAACAAAAATATATTTTGCTTTTATGTGTTTATTAAGGAATAAATATTTAACCCAGGTAACAAAATATTGCAAATTAGAAATTCCACATTTATTGCTGCAGCAAGCAGGTGGTGCAACAGGAATGTATATTCTAAGTGGAAAAAAAAAAGTGCTGATCCTGCTAAGATCTTGTAAGCAAATATTTTTTTTTTGGTAACTACAGAATAAATCTTACTTGTTTTATTAATAAGGCGAGAGAAAGAGTTGTTTTGTAGTCCATAAAGATAGCTGGGAGCAACCGCTATGGTTTAGCCACAAATCAATGGAGAGCGATTTGAGGAACAACCCAATGCTGTAGCATAAGTTACAACAACAAATCAGTCCATGGTGGTATGTCTGCAATTAACTGACTAGCTGCAGAACATCTTTTAATGCAGAATTAAAATTATGAGCAGGTAGTTATTTTTTTTATTGTGGAGTGGATGGACTATTTGTGGCCTCTTCTGCAATAAAACAAACTCAGCTGCCTGTCAAATTTATTTTTCCAAACTCCCCTCTCATTTCTTTGCCAGCCCTGCTATCTTCAACTTCCTGGTCCTCTTTCCTGTGTTGGGATCTTTGGTATTTTGATTGATTTTGATTGATTTATTGTGCACATGAGTTCAAAGATTTCCAACAGCCAGCTATGCCAGGATCGTACACTGAGCTTTGTATCCACAGCTCACTGTACATTAAAGAAGATTGTGAGCAGGCAGATAAATTTGTTTTATTGCAGAAGCAATACGGCGTGTCCCTTCTGCACTTAAGAGCCTGTTTGCTCGTAATTTTTAACATTTTTAACTTTATTTCCACTTTATTCACTTGCATTAGTGATTTGTAGCAGCAGTGATAAGCTTGCAGCATTAGGTGTCTTTTATGTTTGACTTTAAACATTTATAGTTCTTCCATCACTCGCATGCATGCAGAAGAGAGAATTAACCAGCTATGCTCACTGGCTGTGGATAACTGTGTGCTAACCCAGATCAGCCTAAAAGAATGTGACTTTTAAAGTTAGGTGTAAATCTTGAATATGGTATTTTTTTTTTTTAATGTTTTCAGCTTGCACCCTGGAGAGCTTTTGCTTTTTCCTATTTTACTGTATTTTAAAAGTGTCCCCAAGTCCCTTGTACCCTAGAAATGAGCCAAATATGAACACCTACATTGAAATACATATGCCTTTTCCTTGTTCAGGTCTGTCCTCACATTGCAAGTTACCAGGACCCAATTCCTGCCAACAATGTCCCTTTAACTCTTGTGGTAGGCTGCCAGTATGCTTGTTAATTTGGCTTCTACATCCATGGTTTGGCACTGTTTCCTATACTAAATGAGAAGCCTAGCAACAGAATTGAAGGAACGCTTAAGGCAATTATCAGGAAACAGTTCTCAAAATTATGCCTCGTTGTATGAAATTACCTATTTTAGTTAAAGCAAACTACAATCCTAACAATTTTCCTGGATGTAAATACAGTCCAAAAATAAAACATATAAATGGGGTGCGGGCTTGTTCTGTACAAACCTAATTAACACAGTTTTACACATTCACAAAACAGAATCAGCTGAATGACTCAAAGAAGAGACGTTCCTCTTCTTCTGGTAGAAATTGCAGAACCAGTACTGGGCTTTCTTTTATTAAACACATGTCAATCTAAAGACCCATACTCTCACAAAATTGAATCAGCTGAATGCCTCAAAGGAAAGAACATTCTTTATATTATAGTAGAAAAGTTGTATCAAGATTTTCATATTGCAGAAATAGTGCTGGGCTTTCCTAGTAACAGCATGTCAGTATAAAGAACAGAAGCTTTCATTTAGGGGAAGGGGTCTCAACGATCTAAAATATCCGTGTATAAAATAATACATTTTCCAGACCTAAAACAATATAAAACCAACAAAAATGATAACTTTCCTATAAGTATTATTCTAATCTGTGGCCAAGGTTGTAATTTTTTATCTTAGATTGTGGATTACATTTCCAGTTTTTTAATCTTCTTTTTAGCTTTGAAGGAGACCTTACATTTACTAGTGTGTTACTATAATTATAATGAAGAGGTGTTATGTTTACTGCTAGAACTGAGCATGAATTCTAATCAGTTTGCTGATAACATGGCCGTATTGCAATCTGTACCTGATATACTGAATCGGCTTAGCTAAGGAAGCAAGTACAGATATAGCAATAAATAGAATGTAATCGTCTGCCTACAGAAAGAAAAAATGTTCCAGTATGTTTTCATAATTATTTTTAGAATTAAAAAGGAAAAATGGAGATTTCTTATTTCAGATGGAGTATGTTTGCTACCTGTTTGCCAAGTTCTCCCCTACTAATTTCTGTGTTTAGCCTCAATAAAATATGTCACTGTTTACACATCAATGTTTGGCAATAGCAATGTTGCCATTTTAAGTTAAAATTATTTAAGAAAAGCTACTTTTAAGGAGGATCTCTATTAAAAGTTCTCTTTGAGAAGTTCCAAACCAGGCTACACAATTTTGACTCTCATGATGCAATAGGGGATGCCCCTACCTCTCTCTGTAAAGCTGTGCAGTCAGCAGGGTGAAGTTAGGGAGGTGGCTCAGAAACAAAGCAGATTATGCATGGAAGTATTTTTTTTTTTTTTATTGATCACGACAGATTGGTTTCCAAGGTAGGTGGAAGCTTGTTGGCACACTTTTCGTATATATATTCTTTATAGCAGTGGACCACTAAATTTACAGACTCCAGACCGTGCATGTGTGGGGAGCCATGTGTCACTCAAGGGGAAGAAACTTGCCCCAGAGTGATGCCATGATGGCCAAAACCCGTCCATTTAACTCCAAAGACACAACCCGCCCACCGCCCTGAGCCTGCGATGCATACAGGCATGGTCTGTGGCTTTGGCCAGTGCCCCCTCCCCCCCCAAGTGGGGTCCTTCTGTCCCTGCTGGGGGGTGCACCAGCCAGAGCCTTGGACCACCAGTGCTCCGGGACCACAGGTTGGGGACAACTGCTTTTTAGTGTGAGGAAGAACATATCATTGGCATAGTTTTACTTTGACATGAAGGTTTATCAAATAGTTGGACCTTGATCTTAAAGTGTATCTAGCTATTGTTTTCTTGTGTTACAGGGTAACACTAAAACTCTGTAAAATGTTTCCTGCAGGAAAGTTTTGCCAAGAGAAAAAGTGATTTGATATCTAAAATGGTATGGTTTGTTGCATTAATACATGTGGTTCCATGTCAAAATACAAACTTTAATGTTATTTGTGGCAACTTGCATTTATGGGCTGTGCTAACTTACAGTACTTTGGTAATTCTTTGTTAGCATTTAATATCTGTTTGTTGGGATTCTATGGATGTATACAATATTTGTATGCATGTGTTGTGATATTTGGGGGAACCGGGATTAGTGCAGCACACAGTACACATCCATTCAGTCCAAAACAGTATTTAAACACAAAATAAGCTGTCTACATCATACAGAAAAAAAAAAAATTTTCAGCAGTATACAGACATAAACATCAGCTTCCAGAGCAGCAAACTACTTTTACTATTTTCCAAAATGGGGAAAACAGGCACTCACAATCCCATATCTTGAGGTCTGCATCTTCCACTAAAAAAGGTACCTTCCACTGTGGTCCCCGAGTCTGTGCTCCACAATTCTGGTATCTGGTTACCACACCTGAGCAATAATTTCCACTTGAGTAAAACACACCTCTTCTCACTTCTGGAACTCCCTGGGATAAAAAAACCAACACAGTTAACTCCTATCACACAAAGACCTGTCTTGCTGAGGCGTTCCTATTAAACAGGTTGTGGGGTGGAATGAAATGGCCTACTCAACCTTCCCTTTTATTCCAGAGCTCGGGACCTTGGAACAGTTTCTAACAAACCTGCAACTGTTGATTGCTGTGCTGACCCGGGCTTCTTTCCCTGTACCCTGCCCATCTGTTTAGGAGCACAGAAAGCCAAAGATGGGGGGGAAATTTACCGCCCACCTTAGCATTCCTCCACAATATATATACAGTATTTTAAATTTTTGTTTTACAGGTTTATTACATCAATGTAAAAATGTATCTGTTTAATTCATGAACTTCTCATCATTCATTATTAGGAAGCAGATACGGATGACAACCAAGGAACACTTGGCTTTGATGAGTTCTGTGCATTCTATAAGATGATGTCAACGAGGAGGGATCTGTACCTGCTGATGTTAACCTACAGTAACCACAAGGACCATCTGGATTCTGAAGACCTCAAACGATTCCTCGAAACTGAGCAAAAGGTAAAATACCAAATTAAAAGAATTTGGCAAAGGCCATTCCTAAATTTTTAAAGCCGGTCACACTACACTACAATTTGTACAATATTTGTTGGGTTTATAAGACCCCCTGTTCTAATGTAAGGGTTTCCCAAAGCAATTGAATAATATCCAGTTAGGCTCCCACTGCAGGTAATACATTTTGAGAAAATGTACAATCAGACCAGGGCACCCCATAACATAATCCAAAAGAAAATGTTGGTCCGTGCAGCATGGTATTATGAATGATGGGGTATGATTTTTGCCATTCCTTAATAATTGTATTACATTTCTCAAAGAAAGCTCTACCTAAACTTTTTTTCAGATTAAACCACTGTAATTCTGAGGATATGTTACCTGTATTAGAAAATGAATATCAATTTTCCTAACAGCAAGGAATATGTTTTTCTAAACATATGAAATTGAATTCTATTACATGACATAATAACATGGATTCTTTCACAG
The DNA here is from genome assembly GCF_032062135.1 of Pyxicephalus adspersus. NCBI lineage: Eukaryota > Metazoa > Chordata > Amphibia > Anura > Pyxicephalidae > Pyxicephalus > Pyxicephalus adspersus. Next base: position 44,780,754 of record NC_092868.1, read on the forward strand.
AGGCTGTTAGATTTTGGTGGAGGGCTGTAATTGCTTTTTTCCCTTTTTCTCTGTAATTCACCATGGCTAACATTTTTTTCAACACTTTCTGTTTTATTAAAGATGACATTTCATGTTTAAAAAATTGAAAAAGTTAGAAAGTTTATTATTAGTAAAGATGGGATGCATATTACAAAAATGGTCAAAAGCTAAAAATTACTCCATAATAGCATGGGTTTCCTCCAGACATTCAAGTTTCCCCCTCATCTCCAAAAACATGCAGTTAGGTTAATTGGCTTCCCCAGAAATTGTCTTAGGTATATGTGCAAAACTAAAGTAAAGCACAGGCTGCTGAGCAAGATATTGGTGTGTGATGAAAATAACAATAAAACTAAATTAAAGAACTCCTGATGATAAAAATTAATCTATGATTGTTTCATTGACAGATGGAGTGCTGCCAAGTTAGAAAGCATAGGGCATGACTGGGCATATCCAGGGGCTGATTGACAAGCTACAAGTTTGTGAATCGGTAGTAAAAATGCTGACAATGACCTACCCCCCTGCAAGGTTAATTTTTGATCCCTCTATAAGGGCTCTGCAGCAAAGCATTACATACATGAGAGTAGTCACCCCGCCACAGTTAGCTAAATTAGGTAACCGGATGAACAGGTACTTTGGGGATTGTTGGAACTAAGAGAAAACTTTAAGGACAAATGCTTATATTTAAGTGCTGCAGCACATATGTTTTAATGTTACACCACAGTTGTAGTTGATAATACCTTTTCCCCAGACTGCATATTGCATGTATCATATCAAAATGAAGGAAGCCAGAGAAGCCCAAGTCTTGCAAGGTCACGCTTAAGCTCAATAAAACATGTTCCTATTAGATTTGGTCTGCTGAGAATTCTTTGGGATCTTGCCAGAAAAAAGCATGACACCAGCCTTGCCAGGCATTTTGAGAAAGTTCTGTATATAAAATTTCAATGCTGTAAAAGTAGAACTAGGTGTATTTTTATTCAGTTCCAGCCCCTTAAATTACTTAATTAGCAAACATTCTTTCTTGTGTTTGCTAATAGAGTTATGTATATGACTTGTATGTAAAAAATCCTTGCATCTCTAGGTGCCTGCGTGCCATTAATAGTATGTATACTTGTTGATGTAGCTATTATTGAGATAGTCACAGGACTTTCTGAACTTGATACAGTATTTGGTGGATAGCATTAACATTGCACTGATTAATTTACCTTTTTCCTGGATTTCTTTCTTCTTTCATTTTTTTTGATTTATTATCATTTTAGGATATATATTTTTTATTATATACAGATCATTGCAAATTGTATAAAAAAAAAACTATTAAAATTTTAAATGGAAATGAGAAAAGTAATCTTTAAAAAAAAAAAAAGCAATCTGATGACAATTTTGGAGTAGAAATAATATAATTTGATGCATTGCTGATTTTCACACATGCATTTCAATTTAGAATGGCAGCGAAAGAGAATTCCCAGAATTTTACTGGAAAAGACAAAGCCATTTATCATTAGGGAAATCTGTTTAAAATGAGGAACAGATCCAACACAATGACACTGTAGATGATTGGGTTTGAGATTTGGGAGATGGCTATAAACAACATGCCTTTAATCAAAGTAATTGAAGCTTGTCAATCTTTGCATAAATCATTGCAGAAGAGAAGCATTATTTTATTTTCTTTATTAGACCCGAATGCTGTTTAAGTGTAAAATATTCAGTATTATTTAATGGTGGTTAAAAAATGTACTGTAACTATTGATATAATTTTAAAATGTGAATTGGTTTGCTGGATCTCCTAGCTTCACTCATGAAAGGGTATCCTCTCCAGCCTTGGAGAACTTTAATAAATCAACCGAGCCCCAATAACTTAGAGTGCCTGAAAGTTATGTTTGGTGATTCTCTTTTACCAAAGAATGAAATATTAATCCTGGATAGGCAGACTTTTGTTACTGAAACTATAAACACTGAGGCCCTTTTATAATGACAAAGCTTTGAACATAATCTTGCTCAGAAAAGAAGCTTGGAATCTAAACATGAAATCCATGTTATTTCTGTAATCCTTTTATCTTTCAGTATACATTTTGTTATTTTCTCCAAGTCTCTGCACAGTTTAAAAGGTCAGGCAATTTAGGCTCCCATATACCGTGAGCTAAATAGGATAAGTGAATCCCTTAATCCCCAAATACAAGTTCCCATGTGACAATCCCAGTGGAGTGCTGTTTAAACTGATACCCCGCTAACTTAATGCCTTCAAAACAATATGACCTCCAAACTCGAAATTAGGCTCAGCACTTCATCAGCCCCTATGAGCATCTATCAATAAGTGGTAACGGCGGATGGCTGCTATTGAACTTGACACTGAGTGACGGTCCTGGGGATCTCATTGGGCGATTAGCAGCCCTCCAGCACTAGGTTAGAAAATTGGATTTCTGTATGCGATGAAGGGTGACAGTACAGGCTTGTAAAATCAGATTATCCAGTTTGGATTTATCCCTTTCCTTTATTTGCATTGCAGATGACGAATGTAACTAAAGAATACTGCCTGGAAATAGTTTCTAAATTCGAACCCTGCCCGGAAAACAAAAGGGAAGGTGTCCTAGGGATTGATGGTATGTAAATAAATAGTTACCTGTTATACCATATACACTGTGCATGAAATTGGTCTTTTGTGTATTTTTGATTGAACGATTCAATGTTTTTTTTACTTTTCCTAATTATTCTACTACAAAAAACCTAAGCTTAGTGCAGCTGTCTTATACAATTCATCACCAGCATACGATAAGAGAAACATATGTTTAAGACATAAGGCTCAATTCACAATGCTTTAACAACAGGATAAAGATATTTATGTTACATAATTGTCAAATCTCACTGAAGAAAAAAACACTGGTGAAAATAACTAAGTTTTATTATTAAAAGGATTTTTATCTTTTTATAGAAAGGATCCCCAATAAAAGGAACATTGAAATGCCCGTTAATCCCTTTTCATTTTCACATAAGCCAGCCATACACCAATAAAACTGGAATCAAAATTTTGAGCCATCCAAATGCAGAAATTAGTCATTTTTTTTTCGAAAGTAACTAAAATACAAGTTTGATCACTTTCAAGGAGATTTCTGCTTTTTCTTGGGGTTGATCAGTTGTTTCCTATCATCTGTCTTGAAGCTGTTATTGTATAGCCCATTTGGATTGATCAAATTTCAAGGGCAGAATGAATGTAATGGATGGAAGGTGACTGTAGCAAGTGTTGTTTAGATTTGCATGAAAGTTGGAAGTTTGGTCAATTTCCCAGTGTTCAACAGCTGTGATCAAGCTTTTTGCTAGAACCTACAGCCACTTTTAAGCAGCCATACAAAATGCCTTCTGTATCTTAATTTTCTAGTAACGGGAGCTAAATGTATCAATATTCATTAAACAACAGCATGGCGAAAGTGTTTGGGTACACTGGAGGTAAAAGTGAGTTCTTAAAATGCTGCTTTGGATTGATATTAAATCTCTTGTTGGTCACTTTTGCTCCTGATAGGTGAGGTGGTTTCAAAAAAGTATGTATGCATGTGGTATTATTAATAAACAGCATTTATATAGGGCCAACATAATAGACAGCACTGTACAATAAATAAGGGTTACCATTATTAATACCATTATTGTACCAAGAAAGGACCCGGCCCAAAAGAGTTTACAATCTAAGAATAGAATGTGTATGTGTGGAAAATATCTGTCCTTTTCCCTACCTGTTGGCAGCCAAACATATGTGATTAAATAAATTACCAAAAATGTATCCATATGATTTCACCAAAGTAAAATTAGGTTGCTGTTCCTTACTACATATTTGAAAATATCATTGCATTTCCCTAATAAACTGTTGGATTTTTTATATTTTCTAATGCTGAATAAATTATAATTCTGTACTGCTGCTAATATATGCCAGCAGATTCCATAATATAGGGCATATATAGTTAAAATATGATTGGCTGAGAAGGTGTAAATACTTAGAGCTCGAAGAATCTTTATACAAGTAAATGGAATATTGCTCATTTGCATCTTTGGCACTCACTGTTCATCATAACAACCCCGCCATCGATACACAAGGTTATTGGCCGGGGTAAAGCAAGGTTATAAAGCTATCAAAGACATACACTCTTACAGAGATTCATCACTTTGTCATCTGTGAAAAGTTTCCCTATAAATCATTGGGAGGATTGTTTTGGCATGGACAACACACTGATGACAGATATTGAACCAGCGACATGCTTTGTGATTCATTGCTAACAGGTTTCACCAACTACATGCGGAGCCCAGCAGGAGATATCTTCAATCCGGAACATTATCAAGTCAATCAAGACATGACCTTGTCACTCAGCAACTATTTCATTGCATCCTCTCATAATACCTATTTGATGGGAGACCAACTCATGTCTCAGTCCCGTGTTGATATGTACGCGTGGGTTTTACAAGCCGGGTGTCGTTGTGTGGAAGGTGAGCAATATATTTTTAAAGCAGACCTGTGCTTGGTTAGGTTGTCTATATAGGTCACTCATTCTAATATTTTGTTGGATCTTCATCGGCCATGAATTTGGCACATGTGTTCACTATGGTATGGTTTTAATATGCTTATTTAATGTTACAACATTTATTTCCATCCAGAGCTGCATTCATTTTTCACCAAGATTTGTGATAAAGACTGGAGAGTCTAGACCACTAAGTAAAGACTCCTTCAGCACATCCCAAAAGACTAGAGACCTTAAAGAAGTTAGGGTCTGAGCTCTACAGTGGCCAATCAATGTGTGAAAATGATAGCTCCCTGAACCATTCATTCACAATTTGAGCCCAATAAATCCTGGCATTGTCATGTTGAATTATGCCCATGCCAGCAGGGAAAAATAAATACATTGATAAAACAAACCTCGTCATTCAGTATATTCAGGTAGTCAGCTGACCTAATTTTTGTGAAGATAACATTTTCAAACCTAAACTGAAGCAACTCCAGATCATAACACTGCCACTGGCTTGGGGACTTATTTGGCCAGTCAGTGGAGCTATAATATATAAATAAGTAAACAGGCTCCCTGCTAGGTGTGGGAGGAGATTGGAGGGTCCCCATGCACCCCCCTTTCATATTTTTAAGGGTTTGTATTAACTTTATTTAGTTTTTATATTTTTTTATTGATACAACTACAAGGTGGGTGATGGGTCAACCTGTAATTGGATCAGGTTGCCGGCGTATCGGCCAGGGAACTACCGGAGCCTCTGGAGCTGCCGGAGCTCTGGTGCTGCCCCCTTGCAGTTGCTCCCCTATTTTCCTGGGGCTGGCGTTGATACTTCTGCCGCTGTAGTAAATAGAGAACGCTTCCTGAAGGTAAATCCCTCTCCTCCACAATGCATACGGAGGAGAGGGATTTCACTTCAGGGGGCGTTCCCTGGTGGTGGGCAGAGCCATTAGGGCAGGTCCGGCCTAGTGTGCTCCCTCCACCTCATAAATGGCCTAGTGGCCATAAAAGTTTGCCGACCCCTGTCTTAGACCAACAATGTCTCCCTACAATGTGCAGAAGCTGATTGGGCACAAAAAATGCCGAGATTGGCTTGTAACTTGGTCAAACCTCCAGGATTTGTCAGTGCCCCTCTTGGAAAGCTCAGAGCAGAGGGACAACTTGGTTCACTCACTGCATCTGAGTGAAACTGATGATTGCCATCTTGACACAGATTATTGTGGGCTCAGGTTCTACAAAGAAACAAAGGGGACTATATACATATCAACAGTCTGTCCATCTAGCTAGCTTTACCAGACATCCCTGCACAGACATTATAGTCCTGACCATTCTACTTTCTGAAATTTAGAGCAATACAGCATGACTAAAAGGTTGTAAATTGGATGGTGAAGGAAAAGCAGCTCATTGTTGAGGTTGTCTCTGTGTCTTCTGCCCCAATCAGAAGCACTGTGCAAAGTAGTAAAGCCTGATTGGCTCACTGCTGTCCCTATATCTATCAGTTTTAATTCTGATGTACAGAGCATAATGGATATAAAAATTAAAATAAAATTTGAAAAAAAATTCAAGTACACTTAACAAATGTGAAATTTAATTAAATTGAGCCCTTTTATTTCCGCCTACACTTTAAATAGCTTTTTATAAAATAATTTTACACATTTTGTTTTTAGTTAAAAGAACAGACTCTTTTCAATAACTTAAAAAGATAAAAAAGAGGAAAATATTTGTCTTTTTAGGAGTGAGATCAGCTGGCAGAATGTCTGCAAAAACTGAAAACACTGAAAACACACATCTAAAGCATTTGTTTCATGGTGACCTGGAAGCCTTTTTTTCCGAAGAAACGATAAAAGGCTTTTACAGCTAGGCTGAGGGTTTGTTTTAAACCGATTCCAAATAAATCTAGTCTTTTATTTACAGAAATAGTCAGTTTTTGTGGCTGAGCAGTTGTTATTTCAGCTGATCTTCAGCTACAGAAATACTCGGCTTTCATGTAGGAAACAGAAAGAGAAGATTTTGTGGAGAGTCTACTTTGATATTCAGCTCATGAATTTAAACATCTGAGGTGTATAAGTAAGAGTTGTCACCTTTATGACTGATTGGGTTTGCTGTGGTGGGAAAGTGGCCCAATCTCTCTATCAAATTATTGTCTGAATATTGCCTACATTTTGGTGAAAAATGTGGACATTTGGTAAAATTCTCAGTTTTTGCAAAAATATTTGAAGTTCATGATATAGGTTTTTTCCTGATGATCCTTTAATGGTGTTATTGGCTTTCAACCCTTTTTTTTTACTCTTTAGTGAAAGTGAACCATGTAATTTGGGTTCAGATTTGTAGAGCATTCCAACATCTAAAACCACTATGAACACAAACAGCTGTATGCATTCTGGGATTATTGACTATATAATATTAGTGTATCATTAAACCATTCCACAGCGATTCTCAAAGTGCATTTGGCTGTTAGAACATAAAGATGTGTTTTTGCCTGTGTCCATTCACTGTCCAAAAATGAGGAATAACCCCCTTATTTTTGAGATGAGTAATGGAGTTAGAGAAGTCAATACCTTCAGTTCTAACAAGGTATTATGCTAGGTACTGGTTCGGTTGGATGGTCTTTTCATCATAACTAATCAGAACTGCCATCAGGAAGAAACAAGGGGTACTTCTCTGTACAGGGCCCCAATCAAAAGAGCTTGACTTGTTCAATGCTGGAACTTTTAGACATGGGGTAGGGGGGCCGAAGAAGCTTACCTAGTATGGAGTCCAGAAATTTCTAATGTCATCCCTGACTTTAATGAAAAAAAATATAAAAGTACAGTCAGATTATATTTGTAACCCTGAATTACAATTTGGGGCCCTATTCAACTCTCCTGGACCCGTTTGTGTGCCATGTCTCTTAATTAGCTAGGAACATTTGGATACATATTGAAGAACCAGAACCATACACAGATAGGCAAAGAATGTGAACAAAATGTATCTGGGATGTGATTATAATGTCCCACTGAAACGCTGATTGCATGACTTTGTTACAACACGGTGTGTGATTTTGTTTTTCAAATGAAAAAGAAATTGCAGCAAAGTTGGTTTTAGCGAAACCATTCAACTTATCCTTTTATAGGAACTCGCTAAATATCAAATGCTTTTCCAATGCTACTTAGAATATAGCATAGTTGATAAGTTACCTTTAAAGATGTAGTGGTTCAGTATGTTTTTTTTTTTTTTCTTGTGTTTTTATGGTATAAAACAAGCAAAAATGATTGCTAATTTGGTAAATTAAGATCATTTGTATGTTTCATTGTTTAAATCAGACAGGAAGGGAGCTCGAATCACCTTTATAGCTTTTCCAGCTTCTGCTTATCTGTTTTGCTATGAAAAGTCTGTTGTTTTACAAAACTTAACTATTGGACTAGTAGACTTCTGGCTTTCTGTATCAATGCATTAAAATAAAGTGGCATGCAGTTCTTCAACTGTAAATTTTCTTTGTTTCATTGTGACAATGACGTTTTTTCCAGTTGACTGCTGGGATGGGCCAGATGGGGAACCTATTGTCCACCATGGGTACACCTTGACTTCCAAAATCCTTTTTAAAGATGTCATTGAAACTATAAACAAGTATGCATTCATCAAAAATGAGTAAGTATTTGCTGATGGCTCATTTGCCATATTGGTTTTAAGCTGGAAATAGCTCCAGAATTCATTCACTATATAAAAATGAAGCCTGTTTTTGGAATCACACATAGCAACTTTACTTTGATCAATTACACTGAAATCAAATGGCCATTAATCGACCTAAGTTTTCAGCTACATACCTATACTTAAATTGTAGACCTGATTGATTGATTGTATGAAATTTTTATCTCTGTGTGAGCCTCAGTTAGGAACCCATAAAGGAGACATGTTTTTTGTTGTTTTTCTGGCCATTCTCTCAGAGTCAGTTCTGTATCTAAAGATATTGGACGACTAAGAGCTATTATCAGTATAACAACTGATGCTTTTGTCTGCACAGCAAGAAATAATCAGTGTGCTAAAGCACAAAAACAGATAATGATGATTACTTTTATATTGTTTTATTTATGATGATATTGTTTATGTCCTATTGTCATTTTGTTGAAAATAACAGATGAAGCTACATGCATCCAATGTGGTTTTATAGTGCAGTGTGATGCTGATAGTTTCTGATATAAGCAGCACATTCAAACCAGTAAATGGTTTCCCTGTTTGAAAATGGATCATGTAAATGAGCATACCATGCTACTGCTGAATGTACTTATGTGTAGGCATAAATGAAACATTAAAGTTGATCTAAACCATAAACAAAAATGCAGTACACTGTAACTTTCTCTTCTATTTTTTATGACATATCTATTCTCCATATTTTCACCTAACAATCCTATCCGTAACATGCTATCTGTCCTAAATTGACAGTGCTGACTGCATTGTATCGATGAAGAGATGGTATGACCCTAGGGCAGGGAGTGTGTTAGGTCTACAGGTAAGAAAGAAGTGATCAGTACTTAAGTAATATATGTGGGTCAGCTGCTTACGGTGAAATGGCCATATGAATTTAATACCCAACATTCTGGGACTATGAAGAGCATCTTATTGGAGATAACATGATATGGTTTGTCATTATGTGGTTCTGTTCACTGTAAGCAAGTGAAACAAAATTGTTGATGTGCTAAATCAAGGCTTTCCTTGCTTTATTCTTCATGGTGTGTTCTGGTGAGATCATTATGAACACCCAATAGATACTTCAGTCAAGCACTGAAAAAAGTGCACCTTATCCATGAACTAGGACCAGGGAACACTTACCCTCATTCTCCTAAATTAGGGTGTAGGCCGCAGAGGAAACTGCCAGCTAATAACAATTAGCAGAAGTTGTAAGCTCACAATATTTTTGTGCAGCTCTCAAAAACAAAAAACTTTCACTTGTTTTGTTTATTGGACCCAAAAAGAGAAAATTTATAAAATATAAAAAAAATATAATATTTGGGTTACATTCACTGTAAATAATTCATAATGGTCATATAAGATCTGTTATGTATTAGGGTGCCGGGCATGTCATACTCTGGCACCATTGACTAGTTGGCTTTTTTTCCCTTCTTACAGCGATATTTATCTTTCTTTTGCATAAAAATGAATTATGTAGGGACTCCTATAGACAGAAGTTGTCCTTGATTTGTAGTTCTATTAAAGGGTTTGGTAAGTCTGAAGATTCCTGTATACTTCATTGTTACTGTTAAAAGTTTATACACCAAATGCACTTTGGGTGTTGTTGAGATAATCCCCTTGTCAGGAGTAGCTGTTAAATCTTTTTTAAATGGCCACTATTGGTCATAAGTTTCAGGGGGAAATAGTGGCCTTTTTCTAGGACATAATAGAAGCAGTTTTGCACCATTGCATTGTGTTCTTCATCATCCTTTTATGATAGTTATTTTAAATCTCTTGTGTGTTTTTTCTAGATATCCTGTCATCTTGTCAATTGAAAACCACTGCAGCGTGATGCAGCAGAAGAAAATGGCTCAGTATTTGACTGAAATACTTGGAGACAAGTTAGATCTCTCTTGTGTGATGAATGGAGATCCGACAAAGCTTCCTTCTCCAGAAAGCCTGAAAGGGAAAATATTAGTGAAGGTAATGCACATGAATGTTGGAAATGACCACATGTCCTGTAAATGCACCTGGGTATTTTACAAAGGGTTTTAGACTTTATCATGAAATGATTAGCTTTAAACCCAACCGATACAACTAGTGAAAAGTTTTAATATTCTGATTTAGTCTAAACCCTTTCTTCTATAAGCCATGTTATTTCCTGGATAAAGCAGATGTCCTACAAAAAAAATGGCAACCTTTACCAGCTTGACGCAGTTTTTTGAAAATCTATAAAGTGCTCTGCATCTCAGGTAGATCAGGTGAGATTGTTAAATACAGATCCTAAAATAAGTGCTCCATATGATAATTACTCGTTTGGTTGCTTGGACCAATCTTTTTGTAATGCTGCAGCCATGGACCTTAAAGTACAATTGATCTTCCAATCCTAATTCCAGATATGAAAATCCAAAGGTATCCAATGACTTCTTTCAGTGTGTTTGTTTTCTATATAATGCCTCAGAGTAAAAAACCCTGGCCACTACCTGTAGCAGATGAGTAAGATATTTGCTACTTGGGGAGAAACAATGGTCTCTCTTGTGAGGTCCAGCATGCCTTCTGCTGAGTCAGACCTATAGCCTTGTGTTAGGAAAGCTCACCCACAGGGATGAATTTATACTTTTTGCTTCCCTAGACCAGCTAGGGGGGGGTAGAAGGAAGAGAGAGAGGGGCAGAGAAGAAGGGAATGGGGGAGAAGGAAGAGAAAGGGAAAGAGGGGCAGAGGGGCAGAGAAGAAGGGAAGGGGGGAGAAGAAAGAGGGAGAGGGGAGAAAAGAGAAAAGGAGAGCAAGAAAAAAATGAGGAGAGAGAGGGAAAGGGGATGCAGAGAAGAAGAGATGGACCGGGAAAAGGGGGTGAGAAATAGGCATAAGGGGGTTGGGGGAACAAGGAAAAAGAGAGCAGAGAAGAGAAAGAGACATACAAAGGAAGAGGGCAGAGTAAATGGGAAAGAGAGTGGGATAGACAGAAGAAAGGGAGGGAGGGAGTGGGGAGAGAGAAGAGAGCAGGAGTGAGCGGGGGTTTGGGGGGTTGGAGAGTGGAAGCGGGGAGAGAGGGAATTGATAGGGTGAATAGAATGGAGAAAGGAAAGGAAAGTGTTGACTTCAATACAGAGGTCCCCTTGCACTGTATGTGAGTTCAGTATAATCACATTTTAACCTTTTTTGGCCAGCAGCAGCAGGTTCCAGCCTAGGTGGCCTTATGGGAAATCCAGCTCCTACTTGGGAGGGAGCATGTCAGACCTCTCCATAAAAATTTCTGCTTCCACAGAGAACAAAGCTCCTTTCACGCAGCATCCTTTAGTTTGATTTATCTCAAATGTATTTAGCTACATTAATCTAAAAGTTTAGTTTTTTTTTAGATTTTAAATCTTTGTACAACTTAATTTCTTGTATCAAACATTTCTCATCTTTGAATTTTTCTATACAGGGAAGATACAATTCCCTATGCATTGCATTGCATAAATGTGAAGTTTATCCTTTTTTTCCACACAAATGGTATTTGAGCACTTAGAATACTTTTTGCTTTTTTTGTAGTGGAGTCCTCCCCGGTGACCTACTTCAACATAACCATCATATGACAAATCCCAGTCAATACCATGACATCCAAAAGATCAATAGAACTTAGGGGAACTAGCCCTGTTAAAGCTAAATTCTAAATCTAGTGATTTTCCCTCTGCAACATTGTTAAGGGGCCAAGGCAGTCTACTAGACTTTTTCTACCAATATAGCACAGAATTTGGGATTATCAGGTTGCATCATATACAGGCATCTTTAAATACATTTTAAAAGTACATTAGGTGTACATGAAATATGGAATGATAAAATACAATATGTGTGGGATGAGGATTATGGATAAGGTTTGATCTTAGACTTGAGCTAATTGCTATTGCAGTGAATGCTGCCTGACATTTGCCAAACCAATGAACCCATATATGATCAGGGTAGTTGGCAAGGTAAACATCAATTCATGTTCATCTCAAACTAGGTTCACTGAACCTGTAGCATTAGGTTATTAAACCCGTAATGGTAAATCTTTCAATAGTAATAGGTAAAACTAATTATCTTAAATGATTATCTTAAATGATCTCCACAATCATGATCCTAAAAAAGTCCTAGTGCTTTAAAGGTTTTAGGTAGTGTTAGTCGAATATCTCACTATTCGATTTGACAGATTTTTGATCGAATAGTGAGATCTTGTTCGGGTGATCGAATGCCGAATTTGAACACCATTGAAGTCAATGGTGGGGGAATTCGGGTTATTTTAAGGGACTATTAAGGCCGGCAAGAGCAATCAGATTGCAGCCCTTTATTAGTTGTATGTGTTCTTGGATAGAGAAACTCTATCCAGGAACACTTTCTACCGGGCTGCAACAGCGATCCTGATTTGCTGCTGCCGCACTGTACTAGTAGTGCAGTCGCTGAAATCATTGAGAAGATGCCCCACATTAGAGGTATCTGTTACTCTGTCTGTACCAATCTTTCAAGCACAGTAATATGATACATTTGTTACATTTTTCTCACAGTGGATAAAAGAAAAATGTAACAAATGTATCATAGTATTACTATGCTGGAAAGTGTGTTACAGAGTAAGAGATAATATGTCCTTGTAGGATAACCTGTAAAAAAAAATAGTTAAATAAACACAAACACTCAATAAATTAATTCAAACATTCATTTTTTTTAACACATTTTTTACATTTTTTTTATCCGAATTTTTGCCGTTGAATCTTGTTTTTTTTGGGTCGGGTTTGAACAGCCATATTCGGGTCGAATATAAGGGCAACCTGAATTCGCACACCAACACTAGGTTTAGGCCTTACTAGTTAGGCACTGTATTGCAGATTATTAGGAACTATGGCTACATGGACTCACCAGTGTATATATGGCATCCGTTTATTCCCCTGGATCATGATAAAGCCAGATGACTTATGCTGTGCAGCTTCTAGAACAGCCATTACCAACCAGGGGTCCAGAAGTTGTTAAAGGTTTCTTGTGCTGATTGACCTGCTGTCTGACCAACTCCAAGTTTAATGCCAAAAACTAGTAGAATGACACCAGTGATCTTTTAGCTGTCTACAAGGATGACATTTTAACTAATACTGTAAAGGGCAATCTATCCTCATGATCACCATAACGAGGGCACTCTTTAATTCATTCCTTTTATCAGGTGTATCCTGAGATCTAAAACTTAGGAAAGGTTGATAAAAGGTGTTCTAGAAAGGGAGCAAGGAAAAAGAACTCTCAAGTCATTCTAATTTCCAATCGCTATAACTACTGCCAGTTAATGACCTGGAGCATATATGCAAACTAGGGTAGCTAATATAAAATTAGAACGTCTGATCTGCCTACTTGTTCTGGGTTACTGAATCAAAATGTAGTGAGGCCAGAGACAGCCAGACAATTCACATTTTTAAAAGGAAATCAATGACCACTGCTGCACTTTTCAGTACAAGTTTTCTGTAACTAAACAGGATCTGCTTTGATGATGATCAAAAAGATATTGAAGATTGTTCTGTCATTTTGTACGTTTTTTTTTTCTACAATGTCTCTGCTTGTCAGCTTTTAGAATAAGTAATAAGAGGTCATCCAGGAATGGAGTAGAGTAAGAAAGATACTTTTCTAATTAGTGGAACTTCCTAATAGCACTGGACTTAACCCATGTCATTAGCCAGCACATATTGCTCCTGCCTCAATCCTTGTACAGGAGGAATAATTCCCCTGGTAGAAGAACAGTGTGTGTAGACATATTCCAGAAAACAAGTTTACTTATCACTTTACCCTGGAGAGCCATTATTTGTTCAAGAGTTGTTTAGAGGGTTTGTAAATATAGATCTCTACCCATTACTGGCCATATCACTTGGTAATTGCACTGTTCTGTTGCCCTTTGAAATAAACCTGCAACTGTCTATTAAACAGGCTGTAAAGTAAGATGGTGGGGCGCGGTAGACTCCGCTTACTTTTTATCAATATTTAAAGGTTTTGTGGGTCAAGGAGCACATAATTGGACCACTGTAGCTCTTTGTTTGGGCTGGATACACAACATAACTACTCAAAACACACTAAAAAGACGACCAAAAAGACCAAAAGAAAGTTTGGAGCATTGGCATCCCATAATGGTGTTGCATTGTAAAGGAAATAAGGCTTTATTAACTTATTTTCATGGAGTTTTATTGGAAAAGAATCAGTTTTGTAGCTGTGCAAAGCAGAATTAGTGTACAGTAAAGTACAGGCTGGTAATTTATGCTTTCAGCAACACTCTGAGCATCCAGAAACCTGAATGATGCTGCTCCTTTGCTATACAATCAGCAGACTGCAGAATTGGAGGTGGAGGATCCAGTTGTGCAGTTAGGCAGCAATGCCTGGGTCACAAAACTTGATGCACAGAGATAAAAAAAAAAAAAAAAATCAAAGCAGTTTTCTTGTATACATTTTGGTTCTTTAGCCTGCTTGTCTCCATAGGTGGCACACAGCATACTATATCTGTTACTAAAAGTTGCTGTCATTGTGTCTCTTCCAGGGGAAGAAGCTGCCAGCCAGTATTAGTGATGACGCAGAAGAAGGGGAGGTCTCTGATGAGGACAGCGCTGATGAGATTGATGAAGATTGTAAACTCATAAATGGCGATGTATGTAAGCTATAACTGTATGTCTTAAAAAAAGGCCATGTATATGTGAAAGATCACTGTGTCTGAATTACAGGGGATAATGGATTTTTAATTACATTTAGGAAACATGTCACAGTTACCCTTACATTTTCAAATGTAGACGTCACAGACGAGATTTAAAACCATTAAACATTCTTTGATGTAATCGGCCATATCCATCAGCTTAAGTATATAAACCTTTGTTTATTTCAGACACATAATAAAGGATGTAGTGCAATCTAAGTACAGCATTAAACAGTTAATGTTCTTGGCATTTACAGTGTGATATATAAAAATATATTTTTAAAAGACCACTCCAAGCAAATATAAATAACCTTTGGTTCGCTAACAGATACTTGCCACATAATCAAAGTCTAAATCTAAATATTAAAAATTAATTGTTTAGCCAGTGTATATAATTACCTATATATCATTTTATCCAAATCTTCAGAAATACGCCATAATGGCTTCCTATGGGAGTGTCCACCCTGTAAGCTGATAGGTGGAGGAAGAGAGTTACTAAGGTGGGTTGATGAGGGGCAGGAGTTGGGGCAGTTACAAAAGCCATAGGGCCTGTAAAGTGGTGTCTCTCATGTTTGCAGCAAATTAAAATACAAGTAGATGGAACATTACAATAATGCAATTATTTACAGTTCTCATGCAATATAGTCAGGGTATGGACAATTTACCTTGAAAATGTCTTGGAAATTTGTGTATAAAACTTCTTATCAACCTTTAGGCTCTATTGAAGATAATCCATCCCTGCCTGGAGCTTAAGTAATATGTGACCACATATCCTGGCTACCATCACTGAGCTGTGCATGACATTCTCATTCTATGTAGAAAGTTGTAATGAATTGTTAGAAAATAGGGGGTGGATGTGGTTTTGCTGTACCCCCCTCCCTCAGGGTTAATTGCACTCCCTGCCTTTCATGTCCGTATCTTTTAGGACAGGGTCCAACTAAACCAACATGTAACACTCTGTAGCACTCTATCCAAACACATGCTGTCCATTTTAAGCACAGCTCAATTAAATCATCATGTAGTTTTGGAGACTTGATTATCACTTTATTAAAAATTGTCAAAGTTATTGCACATAATAAGAAGTAACATTCCTCTAACTAATGTTGTCAGTAATATCTTGTTATAATTGACTTACAGATGAAAATAAAGTCGTAATGACTCAGAATTAAAGCTATGCATGCCTTTGGTGCAAAAGAGTAACAACAATAACTATTACCACTAAAATCAAATTTGCTGGTAGAATATGGAAAATAGGCACCACTCAAACCAGTTAAAAAACACTTCCAGATGTCTATGTTCTGCTTCAGATCCATTGTATAGCACCCCCAGGACATCAAAAAATTCCTGTGCTGCTTCATTGTTCCCTCTAGATTCACCTTACTGTTGACCTATAAGTTAGTCCATCACAGTGACTGGTCAACAGTGTATCCAACTGAAGGTAACCAGGATGCATAACTAATTATTTGTAATGAAAAGAACCCCCCTTGATTGGTGGTCCCTGGGTACCCTTTAGTGGATCAGGGGCACTGGCAGGCACCTGTAACTGGTATACTTTGCACTTTCTCATTTATGGGTTAATTTAGAACATTGCCTGCCGGTATTGGTTCCCACTTACATAATTGCTAATTGTTAATGTTTAAATTGGCCGATCCCCAAATGCTAACTCTTACCTTGATTACTGATGTACATGAATTGTACAGGTTTTATGTATAATATTGCTTTTGTTCATCAGAACAAACACAGATAATTGTTTTGTCTATTTGTCCACCTTCGAGCTATCACCATTCTATCTATATTTGGATTGGTTTTTATGAAGCATTTCCTCATTCTCTCCAGGCGCTAACTTTTAACTTCCATCTCTCATATTCCTTTAGTGTTCTTGGTTTTCATCAAATCCCTTCAGTTGCCGGATTTGCCTCTTCTTGATCTTGAGTTGACAAGAGGGCTGGGTGGCTTAATGAATTTAGCAATAGGACATAGATCCTTTAAGCTCTTGTATGAGACAGGAGATCTCCCTCCCTTAGATGTGTTTGGATGAACATGAAATGAGATGGGGGATGGAATTTTGCTCTTGGTATTCTGGAGAATGTGTTATGACTGTTGCAGTTCATATATTTACCTCCACGGGAAGAATAGATTGTCTCTTGGCAAAACTCTTCAGGGTGGGTCATAAAGACACATTTCATTGATCTGAAAATGTATTTAATTTTCTGCTGCTGTTCACAGATGAAAATGCCACAGATTCTTCAGCTCGTATATGAAAAAATGTTGTACCTTTCTTAAAGATGACTAATGACCTGTTATCACTAGCCACTTCACAAGAAATGATGTTTAGTTCTGTATGGCATATGCTGCAGATCTGGGCATCATTGGAATGAAAAGGACAACACAGAGGTTCAAATGATGAGCAAAAGGGCTTGTGGTCACATGCAGCAATTTTCAGAGAAAATAAAGTTCAACAATAGTTTGATATAGAATGAATTAAAAAAAAAAAAAAAGAGAAAAATGCTCAAGCTCTGGTATAAAAAGTTTGTAATGATCTAGAGACTGGAAAAAGAATAGCATATTGCCAACCCATTACATTTCATTATTTTACTTTAAATCCAAATTCAGTTCAATGCAAATGTGTTCATTAAAATATCAAACACATTGTGGAAAGCTCATGGGGTAAACTCGTTGATATGTTCCCCCACCTACCCTATCAAATAACATGTTGAAGGTAGGAATGAGACCAAGCTGTATTATTTAACTGCAGTAAAGAATAGGCAGGTCTCCAACCTTTCTCCTATGTATGGCTAAGTAGAGGGTTTTGAGGTTAAGCTTAGAAGAGAAACGGTTACTAAGAGTTGCTTTGTAACAATTGATAACTCCTTTTTTTTTTTTTTTTTTTTATATTTTTACTGTTCCATCAACTGCCCTGTCCATGTGCACCTTACGTCTGAAAAATGTAAATTATTCTTAGTGGTTATTTACCAGGTCTGGGGGGGTGGGGGGGGGGGG